>NC_137149.1:122866719-123133905 GCF_951394435.1 Stenella coeruleoalba
GGAAGGTCAGCATGTGGAAAAAGATGGCAATTTCTAATGGACCACATAATAAAGCCTGGCTGGATTTGGTGGGACTGGGGAGTGGGGGCAGGGAATAGGGAGTAAAGAAGGAGAATGAAGCATGGACATCACCACTGGGAGAGAGTTTTGAGTAAGGAAGGAAATACAGTTTGTGCCTAAGGTTGAACCCACTGGCAAGTCTTAAAAGAAAGAAAATTGATTTTTTTTTGGCAAGCATTTTGTGATAACCTACTATTCTTAAGTATCAATTATATCTCTCATTTTTTTCTCATTTTCTTCTTATTTAAGTCATTAGCCAATATTTTTTGTCCTTCTAAACCACCTTAAATTCTTTGTGGGGAAAAATAGAAAAAAAATCAATTATGTAACAGCGGTGATTAACCAATTATGTTAGGACATTGTTCCTATTTTCAAGGAGTCTAGGAGTAAAGATATCATGTATGCAAATAGCTGTGAATGGAAAATGATAAATGCCAGTAAAGAGGTATAGATAAAATTCTATGAGTTCAGAGTTTCTTACTATTAGAAATAGTGCCCAGCCCTACTCCACACGTGCCCGTCGCGGCCCCCAATGACCCGGTGATAGCTGCTGCTCCTGTTGCTGTGTGTGATTTCATACCCATGTCGGAGTAATTTCCCCAAAGCAAAGTTCAGATCCAGCGCTACCCTTGTCAAAACTCATCTCTACTATTTTGACTCTCAAGAAGTGATTTGTACAGAAGAGAGCATTTTAATTGGCTCCTGTGGTATTGCCGAGTGGCTGACAGAGTCAGGGTGGTCCAGCCGGGTGTCAGGCCTGTGCTTCTGAGCTGGGAGAGCTGAGTTTAGGACATGGTTCATCAGAGACCTCCCATCTCCATGTAATATCAAATGGCAAAAGCTCTCCCAGAGATCTCCATCTCAATGCAAAGACCCAGCTCCACTCAATGACAAGAAAGCTAAAGTGCTGGACACCCTATGCCAAGGAACTAGCAAGACAGGAACACAACGCCATCCATTAGCAGAGAGGCTACCTAAAATCATAATAAGGTCACAGACACCCCAAAACACACCACTGGACATGGTCCTGTCCACCAAAAAGACAAGATCCAGCCTCATTCACCAGAACACAGGCACTAGTCCCCTCCACCAGGAAGCCTAAACAACCCACTGAACCAACCTTACCCACTGGAGGCAGACACCAAAAACAAAGGGAACTATGAAGCTGCAGCCTGCGAAAAGGAGACCCCAAACACAGTAAGTTAAGCAAAATGAGAAGACAGAGAAACACACAGCAGATGAAGCAGCAAGGTAAAAACCCACCAGACCAAACAAATGAAGAGGAAATAGGCAGTCTACCTGAAAAAGAATTCAGAGTAATGATAGTAAAGATGATCCAAAATCTTGGAAATAGAATGGAGAAAATCCAAGAAACATTTAACAAGGAACTAAAAGAACTAAAGAGCAAACAAACAGTGATGAACAACACAATAAATGAAATTAAAAATTCTCTAGAAGGAATCAATAGCAGAATAACTGAGGCAGAAGAACACATAAGTGACCTGGAAGATAAAATAGTGGAAATGACTACCACAGAGCAGAATAAAGAAAAAGAATGGAAAGAATTGAGGACAGTCTCAGAGACCTCTGGGACAACATTAAATGCACCAACATTCAATTTATAGGGGTCCCAGAAGAAGAAGAGAAAAACAAAAGGGACTGAGAAAATATCTGAAGAGATTATAGTTGAAAACTTCCCTAACATGGGAAAGGAAATAGTTAATCAAGTCCAGGAAGTGCAGAGAGTCCCATACAGGATAAATCCAAGGAGAAACACGCCAATACACATATTAATCAAACTATCAAAAATTTAACACAAAGAAAAAATATTTAAAAGAGCAAGGGAAAAAAAAACAAATAACATACAAGGGAATCCCCATAAGTTTAACAGCTGATCTTACAGCAGAAACTCTGCAAGCAAGATGGAAGTGGCAGGACATATTTAAAGTGATGAAGGAGAAAAACCTACAACCAATATTACTCTACCCAGCAAGGATCTGATTCAGATTTGACGGAGAAATTAAAACCTTTACAGACAAGCAAAACTAAGAGAATTCAGAACCACCAAACCAGCTTTACAACAAATGCTAAAGGAACTTCTCTAGGCAGGAAACACAAGAGAAGGAAAACATCTACAGTAACAAACCCAAAACAATTAAGTAAATGATAATAGGAATATACATATCGATACTTACCTTAAATGTAAATGGATTAAATGCTCCAACCAAAAGGCATAGACTAGCTGAATGGATATAAAAACGAGACCCGTATATATGCTGTCTACAAAACACCCACTTCAGACCTAGGGACACATACAGACTGAAAGTGAGGGGATGGGAAAAGATATTCCATGCAAATGGAAATCAAAAGAAAGCTGGAGTAACAATTTTCATATTAGACAAAATAGACTTTAAAATAAAGACTATTACAAGAGATAAAGAAGGACACTACATCATGATCAAGGGATCAATCCAAGAAGAAGATATAACAATTGTAAATATTTTTGCACCCAACATAGGAGCACCTCAATACATAAGGCAAATGCTAACAGTCATAAAAGGGGAAATCGACAGTAACACAATCAGAGTAGAGGACTTTAACACCCCACTTTCACCAATGGACAGATCATCCAAAATGAAAATAAAAAAGGAAACACAAGCTTTAAATGATACATTAAACAAGATGGACTTAATTGATATTTATAGGACATTCCATCCAAAAACAACAGAATAAACTTTCTTCTCAAGTGCTCTTGGAACATTCTCCAGGATAGCTCATACTTTGGGTCACAAATCAAGCCTTGGTAAAGTTAAGAAAATTGAAATCGTATCAAGTATCTTTTCCAACCACAACGCTATGAGACTAGATATCAATTACAGGAAAAACTCTGTAAGAAATACAAACACATGGAGGCTAAACAATACACTACTTAATAACCAACGGATCACTGAAGAAATCAAAGCAGAAATAAAAAAATACCTAGAAACAAATGACTATGAAAACACGACTCAAAACCTATGGGATGCAGCAAACGCAGTTCTAAGAGGGAAGTTTATTGCAATACAATCCTACCTCAACAAACAAGAAACATCTCAAATATACTACCTAACATTACGTCTAAAGCAATTAGAGAAAGAAGAACAAAAAAACACCAAAGTAAGCAGAAGGAAAGAAATCATAAATGTCAGATCAGGAATAAATGACAGCGAAATGAAGGAAACAATAGCAAAGATCAATAAAACTAAAAGCTGGTTCTTTAGGAAGATAAACAACATTGATAAACCATTAGCTGGACACATCAAGAAAAAAGGGGAGAAGACTCAAATCAATAGAATTAGAAATGAAAAAGGAGAAATAACAACTGACACTGCAGAAATACAAAGGATCATGAGAGATTACTACAAGCAACTATATACCAATAAAATGGACAACTTGGAAGAAATGGACACTTTTTTAGAAAAGCACAACTTTCCGAGAATGAACCATGAAGAAATAGAAAATATAAACAGACCGATCAGAAGCATTGAAATGGAGACTGACTATGAATAAAAATCTTCCAACAAACAGAAGCCCAGGACCAGATGCTTTCATTGGCGAATTCTATCAAACATTTAGAGACGAGCTAACACCCATCCTTCCCAAACTTTTCCAAAATATAGCAGAGGAAGGAACAGTCTCAAACTCATTCTACAAGACCACCATCACCCTGATACCAAAACAAGACAAGGATGTCACAAAGAAAGAAAACTACAGGCCAATATCACTGATGAACATAGATGTAAAAATCCTCAATTAAATACTGGCAAACAGAATCCAATAGCACATGACAAGGATCATACACCATGATCAAGTGGGGTTTATCCCAGGAATGCAAGTTCTTCAATATACTCAAATCTATCAATGTGATAAACCATATTACGAAATTGAAGGAGAAAACCACATGATCATCTCAATAGATTCAGAAAAACTTTCAACAAAATTCAACACCCATTTGTGATAAAAACCTTCCAGAAAGTAAGCACAGAGAGAACTTACTTCAACATAATAAAGGCCATAAATGACAAACCCACAGCCAACATCATTCTCGATAGTGAAAAACTGAAACCATTTCTAGTAAGATCAGGAACAAGACAAGGTCGTCCATTCTCGACACTATTATTCAACATAGTTTTGGAGGTTTTAGCTACAGCAATCAGAGAAGGAAAAGAAATAAAAGGAATCCAAATCGGAAAAGAAGAAGTAAAGCTGTCACTCTTTGCAGATGCCATGATACTACACATAGAGAATCCTAAAGAGGCTACCAGAAAACTACTAGCGCTAATCAATGAATTTGGTAAAGTAGCAGGATACAAAATTAATGCACAGAAATCTCTTGCATTCCTATACACTAATGATGAAAAATCTGAAAGAGAAATTAAGGAAACCCTCCCATTTACCATTGCAACAAAAAGAATAAAATACCTAGGAATAAACCTGCCTAAGGAGACAAAAGACCTGTATGCAGAAAACTATAAGACAATGATGAAAGAAATTCAAGAGGGTACAAACAGAGAGAAATACCATGTTCTTGGATCAGAAGAATCAACACTGTGAAAATTACTATACTACCCAAAGCAACCTACATATTCAATGCAATCCCTATCAAACTACCAATGGCATTTTTCATAGAACTAGAACAAATAATTTCACAATCTGTATGGAAACACGAAAGACCCCGAACAGCCAAAGCAATCTGGAGAAAGAAAAATGGAGCTGGAGGAATCAATCTCCCGGACTTCAAACTATACTACAAGCTACAGTAATCAAGACAGTGTGGTACTGCGCAAAAACAGAAATATTGATCAATGGAACCGCATAGAAAGCCCAGAGATAAACCCCTGCACATATGGTCACCTTATATTTGATAAAGGAGGCAAGAATATAAATGGAGAAAAGACAGCCTCTTCAATAAGTGGTGCTGGCTTCAATAATTGGTGCTGGGAAAACTGGACAGCTACATGTAAAAGAATGAAATTAGAACACTCCCTAGCACCATACACAAAAATAAACTCAAAATGAATTAAAGACTTAAATGTAAGGTCAGACACTATCAAACTCTTAGAGGAAAACATAGGCAGAACACCCTATGACATAAATCACAGCAAGATCCTTTTTGACCCACCTCCTAGAAAAATGGAAATAAAAATAAACAAATGGGACCTAATGAAACTTAAAAGCTTTTGCACAGCAAAGGAAAACATAAATAAGACGAAAAGACAACCCTCAGAATGGGAGAAAATATTTGCAAATGAAGCAACTGACAAAGGATTAATCTCCAAAATTTTCAAGCAGCTCATGCAGCTCAATATCAGAAAAACAAACAACCCAATCCAAAAATGGGCAGAAGACCTAAATAGACATTTCTCCAAAGAAGATATACACATTGCCAACACATGAAAGGATGCTCAACATCGCTAATCATTAGAGAAATGCAAGTCAAAACTACAATGAGATATCACCTCACACTGCTCAGAATGGCCATCATCACAAAATCTACAAACAATAAATGCTAGAGAGGGTGTGGAGAAAAGGGAATCCTCTTGCACTGTTGGTGGGAATGTACGTTGATACAGCCACTCTGGGGAACAGTATGGAGGTTCCTTATAAAACTAAAAATAGAACTACCATATGACCCAGCAATCCCACTACTGGGCATATACCCTGAGAAAACCATAATTCATAAATAGTCATGTACCACAATGTTCATTTCAGCTCTATTTACAATAGCCAGGACATGGGAGCAACCTAAGTGTCCATTGACAGATGAATGGATAAAGAAGATGTGGCACATATATACAATGGAATATTACTCAGCCATAAAAAGAAACAAAATTGAGTTATTTGTAGTGAGGTGGATCGACCTAGAGTCTGTCACACAGAGTGAAGTAAGTCAGAAAGAGTAAAACAAATACCATATGCTGACACATATATATGGAATCTGACAACAAAAAAAAAGGTTCTGAAGAACCTAGGGGCAGAACAGGAATAAAGATGCAGATGTAGAGAATGGACTTGAGGACACGGGGAGGGGGAAGGGTAAGCTGGGATGAAATGAGAGAGTGACATGGACATATATACACTACCAAATGTAAAACTGATAGCTAGTGGAAAGCAGCCGCACAGCACAGGGAGATCAGCTCGGTGCTCTGTGAACACCTAGAGAGGTGGGATAGGGAGGGTGGGAGGGAGACGCAAGAGGGAGAAGATATGGGAATATATGTATATGTATAGCTGATTCACTTTATTATAAAGCAGAAACTAACACACCATTGTAGAGCGATTATCCTGCAATACAGATGTTAAAAAAAAAGGAAATAGTATTGCTAATCAATATGTTGAAGTAGGATAGAATAAATCAAATTAATACCTAAAGACATGGCCATGAAGTCTCAAGCTGCTCCTCCTTTTCTATATAGGGAGGAGCAGCTTGAGACTAGAATAGATGGAAGTAATAAAGAGCGGTATATTTGGGGGAAACAGTTTATATCTGGCAAGATGGACCTGACGCTAAAAGGGGAGGGGGTAAGAGCAGTGGAACCCTTCCAAATCTGTACCCAAGTAGTCAGGTAGCCTTGGGAAGGTGACAAAGAGCTACATCAAAAATTGTTTAGAAGTCTGGCAATTTCCCAAAAGGTTACACAGAGTTACCATATGATCCAGAAATTCTACTCTTAACGTATATGCCTCCCCAAATTAAAAACATATGCCCATACAGAAAACCTGTACGCAAATGTTCATAACAGCATTATTCATAATAGCCAAAAAGTGGAGACAAACCAAATGTTTATCAAGTGATGAGTGGATAAACAAAATGCAGTATATCTATATGGAATATTATTCAGCCGTAAAAAGAATACTGATACATGCTACAGCATCGATGAATCTTAAAAGTTATACAAAGTGAAAGAAGTCAGACACAAAAGGCTGCATACTGTATGATTCCATTTTTATGAACTGTCCAGAATAGGTAAATTCATAGAGACAGAAGATTGATTAATGCTTGCCTGAAGCCAAGGAGAAGCGAGAATGGGGAGTGACTGCTAATGGGTATGGAGTTTCTTTTTGGGGTGATGAAGTATTCTGGAATTAGATGGTGGTAATGGTTGCACAACTCTGTAAGTATACTAAGAAAAAATAATAAATGTAACTTTAAAAGAGTGAAAAATAATTGTTTAGAAAATAATGTATTGGACATCATGACAAGGGTGATAGAGGAGCAAGTTAGGTGGAGAAGCAAAACAGACTGTGAGATTTTAAGCGTGAGGGAGAAGAGGAATTAGCAGTGTTCTGGGGCAGATTTACATAATATAGTAAAGACCATCCTCACAAGGAGAAGCAATCACGTTCCATTTCTGGGGCCCCTGGATTCTAATCCGAATCCCCTGAGAGACACAGGAGAGGAAAAGAGTATCTTTATCTCCCACACTAACCCTTGCCAGAGTTGGTGGTGCCTCTGTGTGGCATGTGGAACACACAGGTCACAAACATTTAGAGTACAACCAGTGGCGCCACTGAGAGGCCCTGGCCCCTTCAGATCCAGATGAGAGTGGTTCAAACCCACAATCCACTCCTGTGGAAATCCAAAGATTTCTGCACAATCCATGTTGACAATGCTTACCTTGATTCTAAGATGCCTTTTCCTCTGAATTAAGTAACCTTTCCACGTGAGCTGTCCCTGTTCCACACCTTGTCAGCCCAGCTAGGGAACTCATTCTTGTCCTTGAGGGCTACAAGCTAACTGCTCTCACATGGTGTTTGTATTCACAGTAAATCTTATTGAATGTTTGGGGAAATGGAAGGATGTTCGTATAACAGAAAATAGCTTCAAATGGGATTTTAGACATATCTGTTCTTTAAAAGCCTTCAGCCATCCCACGACTAAGAACTTTTCAGAGGCCAGTTCACCTCATATAGTGCCCAGTCTTGCACTGGCTAGAAAGCTGCTTCCATTCCCACCCCATGTTCCATTTTCACTTCTCCACAATACTTCAAACTCTTTCCATTCTATTATGTAGAGCAACATTTCTCAGTCAAGGGTGGTTTTTCTCCTCATGGATGATTTGGTAATGTTTAGAGATATTTCTGGTTTCCACAACTTGGTGGAAGGGGGATTACTATAGACACCTAGTGGGTTGAAGATAGGGATGCTGCTAAACATCCTACACTGCATAGGAAATTTCCCCCCCACCCCCCACCCCACAACAAAGAACTATCTGATCCAAAAATGTCAATAGAGCCAATGTTGAAAAACCATGATACAGAGAGCAAGTCAGCTCTCTCCAACCTCCTTATCCTGGACTCCAAGTCTCCCGCATCTTTGTATGTCCACAACCCATGAGACAGTTCCCTCCATTAAATTGAAAGGGGCCCCAATCCTCGCTGTGACACGCAAGAGCGACATAGACCCTGAGATTTCCTTTAACACGAGGTGCCCTTCTCAGAAAAAAGTTGTAGTTTTGAATAGAATTTTTCCCTAATACATATAGAATAATGTTCTCATCCATACTCAACTCTACTTACTCTGCCAGAAAGAGAAAGAGAGAAAGAGAAGAATGTAAATAGTGTGGGTGATTCTGTCCCACGTTCCACTAGAGCATATGCCCCAGAGGAACGCAGGAAGAGAGATGTGAATCTGATGTTCCTTCAGTTGGTCTCAGTTCCTGAATCGCTCTCAGAGTATGAGCATCTCACCATACTGAGTGTGATTCAAGTGTTTAAAGATACATTTTTTTTTGTACAACACGGTCCCTAAATGCAAGCCAACTACTTCATCAGGTGTTTAACTGAGAAAACAGCAATCTGTTCTGACGCTGGAGGAAAAACTGGCTGAGTTGGATGCTATAGCAGCTTTGAACGTGCATAAAAAGGGCCATGTATATGGTACTTTCAGAGTGAATTAAGAGATTTTTTTTGGTATGATTTTTCACCTCGATCGTTGACTTTAGAACCAAATTCTATGTAAAATGTAACTCCATGTTAGGGGAGAGGTGGTGAAGAATTAGAGGTCTTGGGGTAGAGCTCGGAGGGAAATTAGAGGGATGGTGAGAAGGAAGAGGAAAGAAAAGAAGAAATTGTGAGCTAAGATCAGGAAGGCAAAGAAGCCTGAGAGAGCACTTCGTTAGTCTATCCATTTTCAGGGACATCTATTTGATAATTGAAAGGAAAACTTACTAATGTTATAAAAGGCAAGCTGCACCACAGAGAGCTTAGTCTGTTGCAATATTGATCTTTTAAAGACATTACTGTGCAATGTAGGATCAAATTCTGTAAACTTCCAATGTAATGCCTGCTGAATTGTTAACTCTCTTTTCTAGGGTGCCTAATGTGAAATTTTGCCATATTTGTTTTTTAAGTTGAGTTATGTGTTAGTTTTTTTTTTAATTTAAAAAGCCACCAAGTAAATGCCATAAATTCTAGACAGTTTGTTTAAATATTAAACAGCAAGTAACAATGGCAGCTCTTCCAGGTGTACCTTTGAAGTCTGTGTTTATATTGTGTGTGCAAGTGGCTTTGTGTGTGTGTAAACAGGTTGAAAAGTAGGTGGTTACTACTTATCTCTGTCTTTGCTGGTGTAAATTCTGCCAGTGGTCCACCCTCAGTAATTTGAAATGGAGACTATTCTTCTGATTGTTAAGGTGAGATGGGGAAAAGGAAAATTAACTCATAAATATTACATGGGTCAAAAATGTTATTTGAGGTTTGGAAAGATAAATTCTATAGTAATCATTTCAGAAATTCCCATTTTAGTTAAATACAATATCTTCAAAATTGTGCTATGGTGCATCGCATAGGCTTTCTCCAACTTGGGAACTTTCTGAATAATGCACTAAATAAAGGGAAAATTGTTCTCTGCTAAGCACTATTTTCGACACATAAAATTTTGTAGTGATTTTCTTTTATTTGGGCATACATTAAGGATATAGATAATTTCTCTGGACCCAATTATTACCTTTTACTGCTCCTATAAAGTCAAATTTATGAAAATCAGTTTAGAATGGAGAATCACAGAAATTAAACACTGGATTGGAAATATTGAAAAGGGTATAGGGATGGAAGACAGTTACCTAATAGGTTTTAGGTGCCTAACCCTGTAGTGCTACTAGAAAGTATTATTGGGATTTCAGAGAAAGAACACATTAAAATCAAGGTAATAACTGTTTGAGACAGAATTTGAATCTGATTCAGTGGGATTCCAATCCATATTCTTTTCTCTACAACATTCTGCTCAGCTACCTAAACTCCATAATGAATTCGGTAATCTTAAATATAGGAAACATTAGGATATAAATACATGCAAACTTCACTATAATACTGTTCACTCTAGGCTTATATTCTGTACAAATATTCCTATTCTGCACCATCTGAGTTAATCAGAGCAATGTACCAGAATCTCATGGAGTGCACACAATAAAGATTTATTTATCACTTACATCACAGTCCAATGCTGTTCAGGCAACTCTCCTTCGTAGCTCTCTTTCACAAGGTGACTCAGGGATCTAGTCTCCTTCCATTCTGTGATGTTGCCATCCCAAACTTGAGGCCTCCAAGGCATTCATGGTAAGGGAAGTGAGAGCTGAGACAAGCATTCAAGGGGTTTTAAAACCAGTGGAGCATGTCACTTTCGCCAATACATCAGGATGTAGACCCGGTCATACATACCCAACCTAAGTGCAAGGGAGGCTGAGATATGTAGCCTTCCTGTCTGTTCAGAAAGAGACAAATGAAAGTGAATTTGGGAAACCCATAGCACTGTCTCTTCCACACCATTTAAAGGAATTTATTTCTTCAAGTAGAAAAACACCCAATGAATTTTATGTAAGGGTCAAAGTCAAGTTTATGACATGGACACTAGGTTACGTGCCACAAGTGTAGCATGTTTTGCGATGGGAGGCTTGAAATATTAGAAAAACGTGTTCCTGAAAGTTAGTGGGAGGAAATCAGGCAGTCAGTCCTAAATATCAAATAGCCCAGTAAGGAAAATACCAAAAAAGAAGTGATCCAATAAGGTCAGAAGCCAAGCATGGAGAGCAGGAAAGAATATGGATAGAAGAACAAGTAAGAGTATATGGTTTAGGATTAAGGGTATGTAAAAATATCATAGCTAATGTTCATTATTTACTATAAGCCAGTCATAGTACAGGTTATTGATCTCCATAACAACCATATGAGGTAAGTTGTATTATCTTACTTTATAAGTGATGAAACAGAGGCCCAGAGTTTACTTAATTTACCCATAGTCCCACAGCTACTCATAGACAGAGCTGGGATCCAAACCCAGGCTAAGTCTGACTCCAGAGTCTATGCTTTTAACCTTTATTCTTTATTGTCACTCTTAAAGACAAACACTGTTGGATTTCCTCTTTTATGTGATACCTGGTTTATGACTTAGAGGCAGCTTTTCAAAAGAAAATGTAAAAGGCTGGATGTCAAAGTTCCAATGTACTTTATCACCCACTGACTCATCAGGCTATATTGGGACTTTCTTTTTCCCTGATCTCATTTCCTCTTCGCAAAGTAATTATTTAAAAGACTGCACAAACCTATAGATACCTTACTCCATCACCCTGCTCACAGACCCCTGCCTTTGCCATTCCAGATCAGAGGAAATCCTACTTCTAAATTCCTCCAGAGTAGGAAGTTCACAACTTCCTTTGCAATCTGTCTCAATATTTTGTAATCTGTAAATACATTAGATATGTAGCATCTGGAATGTAAGAGAAATCAGAAATTCTTCATCAAAATTCCAGGAAGACCAGTAAATTCAGAATAGCGTATGAACCAAAGTGGCAAAAAGTATGTTTTCTGCAGACCCTTCACACTTATAGAGAAGTCGACAAATCAATCTGGGTGTTATCTTTTTCCTTCTCCATCTTATCTATTCCATATGCAGAGTTACTGCAGACTGAAGGAGAAGAAACTACTGCTTTCTTTCTTAAGAATCCTTCTTCCTTGGCCCTATGTGGTCTGAACACCTCTCAAGAAAATTTTGAATAGTCCCTGAAAGCAGGGGTAACATTGATAGTATTTAATGACCTGTATTGTAACCCTGATCAATCAGGCCTGGATATCAGCCAATCAGAAGGAACTAGGGCTGTGAGCAGGGTCCAGCTGTCCTGGTATTGACCAACTGAACATCAGTCCTGCCCTTCACCTTGTTCTGTGGGGTTCTGGCAGGCAGACTAAAGGAGACTGTGATCTCCTGTGCATTCCCCCTGTGCTAACATACATGCTGAGGGCCACATGCTAGCTTTCTCTGTATCAGGCATTTTTTAAGCAAAATCTGAGCATTAAAATCTGAGCCTTTTTTGGGCTTTCCATGGAATAGTGTTACTTGCATTTCAAACTCTGCTTATTTATCTCACATAGCTGAAATTCCTGTTATATTTCAATGATTTGGGGGGTGATTGGTTTGTATTGGATATATTTCTCTCCATTTAAAAAAATCATTAATTGGATCTAGCTTGTTCTGGAAACTTACCATGTGGCTTAGTGAAAGATGAACCCATCTTCACTAGAATATTTAGTTACCGGATTCCAATATTTTGGTTTATTGCAAAAGATGGACCCCCCTGGATTTTTTTTTTTTTTTTTTTGCCGTACACGGGCCTCTCACTGCCCTGGCCTCTCCCGTCGCGGAGCACAGGCTCCGGACGCGGACGCGCAGGCTCAGCGGCCATGGCTCACGGGCCCAGCCGCTCCGCGGCATGTGGGATCTTCCTGGACCGGGGCACGGACCCATGTCCCCTGCAACGGCAGGCGGACTCTCAACTACCGCGCCACCAGGGAAGCCCCCCCCCCTTGATTTTGAGAGTGTAAAAGCGCCCCTGACCCCACCCATCATTTCTTGCACTCTTCCTGAACCATAAACTTAGGTCTTTGTGCCATAGTTTAAGCCTGTCCCATTTTCTGCTCTGCTCAGAGGAGCTGGTCATCACTTGACAAAGACTGTTACTTGTCCCATCTATTAATTTACCCCTTCTTCCTTTTAGTAGAACTCCAGTTTTAGAGGGGGGCACATGGCCAGTCCACCTTTCTTGAAAATTGCCCTGGTAATGAGATGTAAACAAAAGTGATGCATGCAAATTACTTGGTCAAAGTTTTTGTTTTTAATGGAAAACTGTGGATGCGATGCTGGTGACACAGCCTCCACCATACAGATGAGGACAACACTCTATGGAATTGGGGAGCAGCAAGAGACAAGGGGTCCTGAAGACTCCACACAGCAGAACCACCTATCTACCCTGGATCACATTCATTTTTCTCAGTTTCATGTAAGATAGATGTAAACTTCTTTCTTACTTGAGCCATTGTATTTTGGGGGGGGCCTTTGTATAGGTGGTTCATCTGTACCTGACTAATACATCAGAATATATGAAATACCTGAAGATTATTTCTAGGTTAAAGGTCAGTATATTGCCAAATAACGTGAGCCAAATAGTGGTTAAATGTTGAATTCTTAAACCCTGTCATTATGGTCTGAATCTTCCTGTCCTCCCAAATTCGTATGCTGAAACCCTAATCCCCAATGTGATGGCATTAGGAGGGGGCTTTCGGAGGTGATTAGGCCTTGAGGGCAGAGCCCTCATGAATGGACTAGTGCCTTTTTAAAAAAGTCTCCACAGAGCTCCCTGGTCCCTTCTACCATGTGAGGATACAATGAGAAGTCTGTGCTCCAACAGCAAAGAAAACCGTAAGCAAAATGAAAAGCCAACCCACAGAAAAGGAGAAAATATTTGCAAATGATGTGACCAACAAGGGATTAATCTCCAAAGTTTACAAACAGCTCATGCGGCTCAATATCAAAAAAACCCAACCCAATCAGAAAAATGGGCAGAAGACCTAAATAGACATTTCTCCAAAGAAGACACACAAATGGCCAAGAGACACATGAAAAGATGCTCAGCATTGTTAATTATTAGAGAAATGCATATCAAAACTACAATGAGATATCACCTCACACCAGTCAGAATGGCCATCAACAAAAAATCTACAGACGATAAGTGTTGGAGAGGGTGTGGAGAAAAGGGAACCCTCCTACACTGTTGGTGGGAATGCTAATTGGTACAGCTACTATGGAGAACCGTATGGAGGTTCCTTAAAAAATTAAAAATAGAGCTACTATATGATCCAGCAATCCCACTCCTAGGCATGTATCTGGAGAAAAACATAGTTCAAAAGGATACATGCACCCCAATGTTCCTTGCAGAGCTGTTTACAATAGCCAAGACATGGAAGCAACCTAAATGTCCATCGACAGATGAATGGATAAAGAAGATGTGGTACATATATACAATGGAGTATTACTCAGCCATTAAAAAGAATGAAACAATGCCATTTGCAGCGATGTGGATGGACTTGAAGATTATCATCCTAAGTGAAGTAAATCAGACAGAGAAAGACAAATATCATATGATATTTATATATGTGGAATCTTAAAAAAAATGATACGAACTTATTTACAAAACAGAAACAGACTCACAGACTTAGAGAATGAACTTGTGGTTACCAGGGGGAAGGGAAAGGGGGCTGGAGGGATTGGGAGTTTGGGATTGACATGTACACACTACTATATTTAAAATAGATAACCAAGAAGGAACTACTGTATAGCACAGGGAACTCTGCTAAATATTCTGTAATAACCTAAATGGGGAAAGAATTTGAAAAAGAATAGATATATGTATATGTATAACTGAATCACTTTACTGTGTACCTGAAACTAACACAACATTGTTAATCCACTGTGCTCCAATATAAAAAAGAAAAAAACAAAATGACCTTCATGAAAACATGTTTTCGTAAGTGAATTGTTACTACCCCGCCCTCCCTCAAATTGTATCAGGACACTTATGTGAGAGAGTAACCACTGTAAAACCATTGTTGATGTATATGTATAACTTAACCACTTTGCTATACACCTGAAACTAACACAACATTGCTGATCAACTACGCTCCAACATAAAAAAAAAAAGTCTGTTCTCCGGAAGAGAGTCCTCAGTCAACCACACTGGCACCTGATCTTGAACATCCAGCTTCCAGAATTGTGAGATATAAATTCCTGCTGTTTATAAACTACCAAGTCTGTGGTATTTTGTTATAGGAGCCCCAACAGACTAAGACACCTGTCCGAACTGGACTGAACACTTTCCTCTAGGATTAGAGTCAAAATACTTGACAATTCATACAACATGGGCCAACCAGTCAGAATAGTTCTGGTAATGATTTAAGATCAGCATGCAATGATTTATATCAGCCCTGAATTTCATTGGGTAAAAGACTATTAGAATTAATTGGGCTAGGAAGAAAGATGATTGGAAAGTGACGCAAAAAGCAATATTATTGAACCGAACTGAACTTGAATTGTTCCTTTCCAAGGATGTGTAGTTTCCTAGGTGGGCAGTTCTCATGCCCTGAAGTCATCTTCATTCTTGAAGGTCTCAGAGAGAATAGTTTGACTTTTAAATCCCTGCCCTCAGTGGAAACCATGAGCTGGGATTATCTACCAGCCCAACTTTGAGTGTTGTTTGGATATATTAAGAACTAATTCCCTCTTCTTAAGATCTGGGGCAGAGGATGCAATACTCAGAGCTTTTAACAATGGAAGCAAAATTCCCAGCTGATAAAAACTACCCCCTATACTTTTTGTCTCCCTCCCTCTCCAGCAGTAACCCCTATCAAGAAATAGGAATGTATCACTTCCATGCAAGATTTTATACTTCTGCAGCAAATATGACAAAATGTTCCCACCTCATAATATGAGGGTGGTGACTATGTGAAAACCTGATTAGTTTTTGGTGTGCTTGAAATATTTTATGAAACATTTATAAACTTTGAAATATGTTATGCTTTATAATATTATAATTAAATATATAACAATATTTTTTAAAATGCAGTCAAAAACTCTAAGTGATTTTCACAGTAGCAAAAAATAAAATGAACTCAATGGGCTACCTGACTTGTTATGATTAGTTTTGTATGATGTCACTGTTTACAAGGTTAAGGGAATCTAATTACTTTAATTTTTTCACATATTTCTTACTTTCAAAAACTGTTAATGATGTCTGTCTTTCTGAACAGTTTCCATCAACCTATGGATGACATAATGCTCCAATAAGGGTCTACTGCGAAGTACAACACCAAGTTTCCTCACAAGTACCATATTCTACTCTTCCCTTTCTAATCTCGCTCATGCCAGGTCATTTGATTTAAGTAACACTAGGAATACAGTGTTATTTTCTTTCTGCTGGCTTTCCTTGATTATTCTTCAGGTCCATCTGTCTAAATACAGGGGTTTCATCTATCTTGATTGAATTGCATTTTTTCAACTTCTTAAGGAAGTTAAATCTTACAATGTCAACATCATTTCTTAATAAAGCAATGAACTTGTTATAGAAGTAAACAGAAGGCCTGAACTCCTGAGAAAAATATTGGAAATCTCCTCACATAATAGTTGGTTAAAAACTAGGAATGACCACTATGGCTTTGTCAAAAGCTTATCACATCCAATTGACCTAACATTCCCTTCTGATTTGATGAAACCTGAAAATAAAAACATCAGTTAAAATCTAACTCAAGAGTAATGGGTTCATCTTCATGACACACTCAGGATACAGGGAGAAAAGTGATCTGGACTTGGCAACGGTGAACTATGTGCAAAGGTAATTGAAGGAATGTGGTTTACCAGTTCTCACCCCCCCCACTCCCCAAATTAACCAAAGTTAGTGCCTTAAGATAATACAATAATAAACCAACAGATACTTTAAGAGCCTGAAAGTGGTAAAGTACTTCCCAAATACTGATTCAGGGGAAGAATCTAGAGGTCATGAAAAATCAGCATATAGTCTGAGGGTTGTGGAGAGAGAGTCCTCACTCAGCAGCAGTTACCAGCCCCATGATTCCAATGATTATGTGATTGTGAAGCCCCACCCTGCTTTATCACTACCTGACACTTCCTTTCTTCAGTCTCTTACTTTGTGCTTCTCATCCCTCCCTCTCACCTACCGCAAATCAGCAGCTGCTAGCAATAACTTAAACCTTGGAAAGTGCGCAGCCTGGGGGCAACTGCTTCTTGTTCTATACTCCAGGGCAGTGGTTCTCAAAGAGTAGTCCCTAGAGCAGCAGCATCAACATCGACCTGGGAACTTGTTAGAATTACAGATTCTTAGGTCTCACCCCATGCCTACTGAATGGGAAACTCTAAGAGTGGAGCCAAGTGAGCTTTGAAAAGGCTCTCCAAGTGATTCAGATGCACAATAAAATTTGAGAATCACTGCTCCAGGGAAGAGGATTCTTAGAAGTCTGAAGTGCTTGAAGACCTCAGGCAAAGCTCTGATTCTTGAGGGATCTCAAAACCCCTCTGAATTGGAGGCAAGATCTTGAATCCTCAAATGAATCAGTCTCGATTTTCTATAACACGTCTCTGGAGGTAGATATCTAACACTTTTGGAGAGCACTTACCAGGTCCAGGTACTGTGTTAAGTACATATCCTGTTGTGGTGTCAACTGTCTCATGTTACAAGTGAGGAAACCTAAATTTAGAAAGATTAAGTAATTTGCCCTGGGTCATATGGTTAGGAGGTGATGGAGCCAGGATTCAAAGCCATGCAAGCTGATTTTACTGTACTGTTTGATTTCCTGGTTCTGTGAAAAGGGGTAGTGAAATACAGCTCTAGGCTGAAAGTTACTGATTAGACTCATTCAAGGAGATTGAGCCTTGGGGCTTCTTCTTTACCTTGGGCTTTTTGAATTATCTGTAGAAGCTAGTGTTTGCTTGAATTTCTCAGTGAGTATACTTGCTATGGTTAATAATCTTGATTCAGCTATTGGATCCATAGTTTGTTAAAGTATTAGTAATTGTATTCTAGTATTTTAATCATATAGTGCAATGGAAATAACATAGAATGGGTAAAAAATATGTGTATATGATATTGCATTTTGTTCCTTGGCAATTTTTATTGAATTACAATAATAATATACTTTTTTACAAATAAAGGTAATTTAAAAATATATATTTTCAAACAAAGCTTCAGTTCATGTCATATTCAAATTGGAAATAAAAGCAATGTAATTTATAAATGAATAGGGTAGTAGTATATATTGAATTGACGTAGTTATAAAAATAATTTTCGTGGAATTTTTTCTTTTGAGATATATATATTGTGAAAATACGTGCTTTTGTGTTAAATCAAAACAACAACATAAAAGTTACATGTATAAATGTATTAGAAGAATCCCAAGACTTTACTTAGGTGCTTACTTGGTTCTTTATACAAGTAAGCAATCCGTACTGTCATATAGTGGCATTGTAAGTCTACTTAACTTCTACTTAAAGGACATTCATAGTGAACGTCATCAAAAAGCTTTTTTTTTTTTAAAGTAATGAACTAGCTTAAATTTCTACTTGTTTTGATAAAATATTAAAGTCTAGCTATAATTAGCACTAAGCACTTCCAAATAGATTGTGGTTTAAATATTAATAATTGATGTGGCCTATACCTTCCATATAGAAGGTGTTGATACATGTTTCATTTTTACACATGGATATTTAATGTCAAAAATGTATGCACTAAGAAAACCATATAATGCTCGGTGAAAAAATATCAACCCCAAAAGATTTGCATCTGACAGGGGTTTGTGCTGGGAGAGAAGAAAGGATATCTACCTCAATTTTTATGAAAATTTCACATGTCTGTTGAAAAAAGTCCTACCAAGCAGTTAAAAAGGCTTCATATTGAAAGAGCTAGTAGATTGGTGCCCCCACAAGGATTAGGAAAAAAAAAACAAATGCAATATAATAAAAATATCATTTGATCTAAGAATGCATTCATTCCCCACCACGCCAGCTAGATGAAGTGGGAAATACTCAGTTGCCTTAGTTGGGACAAACTCAAAATTTGGATTAGGTCCTCGAAATGAGCAGATGACCTCTGGATAGGATGATTCAGTAGGCTGCTTTAATAATATACCATTACTTCTCTTAGAACAAAAATCACTCAGTTTGGGGAGACTGCAGATGAAAGGGAAATTTGACACTTGCAGAGATTAGTTTTAGTTTGCTTTGTAATGCATTACCCACAGCAAATTTACCTCTATCTTTAGGAATAAGGATGACATCTGTCATGAAGCCTCTTACATTTTTTCTGTCTGCTATTTCCAGTGTCATATATCTGACATGTGATAACCCCCTTTATAAACTCTAATGTTAGGGAGAAGATTTTATTCCTTTCGGGTGCCCACATGGCTATTCCTGACCTACTTGCAAATATATGACAAGATCCAGTGCACATTATCTTATTCTGAGGTTTCTGTTTCTGACATTGAACACACCTTTCAAGAATAAATTAACCTTTATTATGTGTACCTAGGCATCAGTAAATGAAAACTTAAGAATTCACTTGCCCTCATTTTATGTGGATACCTTTTTGCCTGCCTTTGATGCATTGTTAACATTTTACGTCACAAGAAAATATCTTTTTTGTTTTTGCTTTCAGAGCTAAACATTTAAATCCTGAAGCATTTTGTTTCTTTGCAATCATCTTTGTTAGAATTTTTTAAAAAAGTGTTGATCAGAATGTTGTCTTAGTTGTTACTGACAGCTGTTAAAATGCTGCTAAAAATATAGCACCAACTACTGAAAAGATAACTGCTCCTGTGAAGTCCTAATGAGAAATTCTAAATGAGTTTTTCATCAAGTTCGACAAAGACTCTTATTTCCCACACCTGACCCACTGGATTGTTTCACTTTTCCGCGGTTGTTATTGCACATAATATCAGAGAAACAGCCTTGATGCATAATTCTAATGAGCCCACAAACCATGCAGTTATTTATGTAAGATTAGCACAGTTATTTAAAGGTGATGAATTTCCTGCACTAAACCAAGAAAAAGGGAAGGAAAGAATAATTGCAAATATCTTTATTTTTATTAAAATACACTGCTCTGAGTTCCTACCCCTCCCCCCTTTTCAACTACTGTACATTATTTCTAAATTTAGAACATCAGTGTAGGCACAGTGAAATCTGATTTGCTTCTAATAATATGGCATACTAATTGTGATGCATGTGCTGTTTGGTGCTCTGTCATCTCAAAATCTGGTCATAGAAATGTATGAGGTTTGTGTGTTTTCTGTTTAAAATGACTACAAATGAAATTAAGGTAGACAGATGAATAAATAGTTTGGTAAACAAATATGGAAATTAATGAGTAAGCAGAGCTAATAAAATATTCCAAGTAGTCCAGAAAATTGAATTTGGTCTATTTTGGATATTAACTAAAACTCTGATATGTTTTGTATTTCTCTTCTGGTCCACAATTCCTTATTTGCTTGCAATGTTTATAAACTGTAACATGTGTGTTTTGCAATAAACAAAGAAGTTCTATCTTATATTATTCTCCTATTCATCTTTGCTCTCCAACACCCCCCTCCTTTCTCTCTCTGACTCTCTCTTTCTCAACTCTTTCCAACAGCTGGTAACAGACAGGAAAAAAAAAAAAAAAAAAAGCTTAGCTTTTTAGAAAGAAAAAAAAAGTGCCAGCATGACTAGGCTTATTAATGAAGTTAACTATGACCAAATGCTTAGTCTTTAACTTCTTAAAATTATTGAATACAATTAAATTATATGATACTTAATGGGCTTTACTTTCCTTATCAGTAAATAAAGATATAAAGGAGTGGTATTTAATACATTTCAAAATATATTCAATTTGGGGGGGTTGCTTAAAATCTCTCGGCTTAAACAACTCCATGCCTTTTATTTCTCCCCCAGTGTCAGCTGTTTGAAGAAGTGGGATTTGGATCAGAGAACTAAGGGGTGGTTCTGCTAAAGCTGAAATAAAGAGCAAGGGAGGATTTTTTCCAACACAAACTTAGATGATATTAAGCTTTGTATCTGAAGTTATATAATAGAGGATGTGACGTCACACATGTAAATTGCAAACGCAGAGCCCTGCACTTTATGGTAGCAAACCTCAGGGAGTTTGACACTAATGGGATGAGGGAGGGAGGTGTCCTGAGGTACAGCGACTGTGCAAGGAGGGTGAACAATTGTCAAAAGGGACAGATCTTATGCTGCTTCAAGCTTTGAGACTATTTGGCAGATGTAAATAGTCTCCAACGATTTGGAGATGAAATTAAGGTCCATTTCTGTGCTTTTCCTTTCTTAATTTTTATTTTTCTTAAAAACACATTTCTACCCTTTTGCAAAGAAAAAAATACATCTAAAAGGATGAAAAGAACAAAGTTTGTTAAGAGCTTAAAAAACAGCAAATAATGACATTTCTAGGCGTACATTTTTAAAGTTGATAGGGCTCTTTATTAATGAGCATTGGAACGAAGAATATTCTGAACAACCAGGAAAAACCTGCATCTCCATCTTTGATGGAGTCTCTCAGAGACACTACTTGTGGGGTGATTCCCAGCAAAACCAGTGCCACCTTTTCTTCAGATGAGGGAGCCACAGATCTTATCTTGGAGCTGTTTTCCTTTTAGGGTGGCACAAGACCACCTCTTGCAGCCAGCAAAAGTAAATGAAGAGAAGATGGAAACTTTATCGTTCAAAAGTTTGGGCAAATACCCAAATACTCAGATTTCCAAAAATAAAGTTTTGCCTGTTAGTAATGGCAAGATCCCCTAACATCTCTGTCAAAGGATAAGAGAAACTGATATACATGGGCATATGGACCTCCCCATGAGCTATTTTGGTGTGAAAAAGTTTCAAAAGAATATATATAAATGCTTAAAAACTCAATCTTAGTTTTATAATACGAAACTGTTTTAAAGCATGGAAGATTAAAATTTGAAATTGGACAAGAGAAAAACGCAAGAAGAAATCTTCTAGATTTCTAAAATATTGCAGTTATAACCCCGCTTTACAACAGAGTCTGATCCCTGACAAGATGTTTGTAATAGAAATTACTGATTAAAATAGTGATGGAGTACCTAGGTAAAAAAAGTTTAAGGACAATCGTTTTGTAAAGGGGAAAAGAATAATCAAATGCCTAATTTATCGATTTTGTAAACTGAATTTACATTACAAAAGTTACCTTAAAGGAGGGTTCTTTTCCCCTAACATTTCATTATGAAAAATTTCAAACATACAAAAAAACCACCAGCTAGATTCTACTACTAATATTGTACCATATACATGCTTTAATCACATAACTGTTCATCCTTCTGTCCATTATATCAATCCATCAGCGTCAATCCGTCCTATTTTTGATGCAGTTCAAAATTCAGTTTTTGCAGTCAATACACTTTTACATGGTGGTGCTTTTTAAAGTTCATTGAATATTTATTGTTAATTTTTTAAATGTATCATTTAATTATTGTTTTCTTGATTTCACCTAAAACATAATACTTTAAGAACTTCACCTTCCCTACCCATAAGGAAACAGGCAAAATGTTCTTTTGCTACAGGCCAGATGCCACCTTGAGCCATGCAAGAATAGGGTAGTGCCAGCACTGTGTGGGTGACGACGCAATGGACAGCTCGGGACTCGGACAGTGGGATTCTGGTTGAAGAGACGTAGTGATTGTGTTAGCAGTGCAGCTCCGTGTTTAACACAGTGGGAAGGGATTAACAACTTTCACAGCTATTTAGGAAGAAAACGGGAAAGAACCCAGCAAAGGGCAGGGGGAAGGGGTCAATAAAGCCTGTAGGAAAAGGAGTGTGTAGCCGGGAAAGGGGCGTATGTTGTCAGTTCCTGGGGTTTAATTGAGTCCTAAAGGACCAGAAGCAGGGGAGCCTGGAAGTGGTAGTGATATTCACAATGCATGCCCCCGCCCACCCCAAATCTTCTGCTAAGGGTAAGTGTAACGGTGAGGTAGAAGAGTCTGGGGCGGAAGCGTATTTCTCCCACACGTGAGTGCTCGTGAACACGAACACACACACGCACACATTTGCTCTCATGAGGGTGATCTGTGTGGCGCGGGGGGGGCGGGGTGGGGGGTGGAGGACGTGGGACTTCTGGAGACTCCGGAGCCAGGAGGCACAGGCGGCTCCTCAGGGCAGCCGGAGCTGGAGAATCCCGGGACCGCGGGTCACAGCTCCATCCTCCGCCCCCCGCCGCGCTCCCTTGAGCCGCCCGCCGCCCTCTCGGCTCGGTCGCCCCCCTTTCACTTTCGCGTTTGCGTAGGTGTCTGCCAGGGCGGCGGGAGGGCTCGGGGGCGCGCGGGGCGGCGCGGGGGCGCGCGCGGCGCTCGGCGAGCAGAGAGTGGAGGGGTCCTGGCGCTCGGCCCCTTCCTCCGCTCGCTCGGCCGAGCGGGCGACGGCGGCGTCCGAGTCGCTGTCAGAGCGAGGGGACCGGTGGCGCCCGCCTCTCCTCGCCATTCTCCCCCGCACGCAGACACCCTGTCCTTCCTCGCCGCCCCCCCACGGTGGGGGTGGGGCACAGACGCTGCGAGCCCGAGAGAGGGGAGGGAGAGGAGCAGCCTCGCCCGGTGGGCAGCTGGGGAGCAGGAAAAGAAACTTTTCCCTGCTGCCCCCGGCGCGTGGTCCCTAGCCCGCGTCTCCCCCCGCGGCTGGGAACTGCACCTGAGGCCGGGGCGCGAGGTCAGGGCTGGACTTTGGGGAGCCGTGGGGAGGGGTGTGGGGTGACGTGCATCGGGGTTCCGTTTGCTCTGGGCCTCCTCGCAGCCAGTGGCCAGGGTGGGAGGGCGGCCACGGGAGCCCCCGGCCCCCTTTCCCACCAGCTGGTGGCTGGATGCTTTGCTGCCTCCTCCCGCTGGTGAGGGTGTGACCCGGCGAGGGGGCCGCGGCGCCACGGGCTCCCCCTGCGGCCGCCCCCTTAACACACACACACACACACACACACACACACGTTCAGCCGCCCGAGCTGTCACCGGCCACCCCAGGCCTGGGGAGGGGGCGCGGAGAGCCCGTTGCGGGGCGGCCGGCTTGGGGTCATCCCGCCGGACTTCCCGGCTCCCAGGGCCGCCGCCGTCACCGCCCAGGAGACCCAGCAGCCCCGGGAGAGGGGCCCGCCTGAGGCCCGGCCGCCAGCTGCTGGGGGCGGGCGGGCGCCCGCGTCCCGCTCTGCGCGATTTGGCGCCGCCGCCTCGCCTCCTCCTGCCGGGTAACGACACTACTGCTCTATTGCTCTACCCACCGTCAGTAGGGCGACTGCCGGGATTCTCCTCCTCTCCATCCTTACCGCCGATCTGCTAATATTGGACTTGCTGGTGGCGGCAATAGCGGCGGCGGCGGGAGTTGGTTGCCCCCACCCACCCCTCGCGCCCCAGCCTCCCCACCATGTCCTAGAAAAGGTGAGTGCGGCGACAGTCACTTTGCGCTGACAGCGGCGGGAGGGGGCCCGGGGAGCACAGGGCTGCCCCAGGGAAGGCATGGTCCGCGCAGAGGGCGCGGGTTGGCGAACCGAGGTGGGTTGCGGTCAGGAGATGAGGTGCCCGCCGGGCCGCCTCCGGGCGCGGGTGCTGGGCGGCGGGCGAGCAATCGCGGCGGCTCTCCCTGCAAGATTCTAACCTAGATTCTGCAAGAAGCTGAGATCCAGGGCAAGACCGGCCCTCCGTAAAGGAGGTAAAAACTTAGTAAAAGAGACACGTCCATTCCTTTAATAATGAATAATTCGGCGGCGCAGGCGGAGCCGCTGTCTCCTCTCGTGCGCGGGCGCTAGGTTCGGGACTCCCTTCGCTCCTGCCGGCCGCCCGCGCTCGGCCCCGGGTGCGATCGATGCCCGGCTGCTCGTTTGGCCAGGAGAGCGCGCATGACCTCGGGCCCCGCGGGAAAGTTGGGACACTTGCGGGGACTCCCGGCTGCTGGTGCGCAGGGGGCCGCTCAGCGCGGGGGACTGTTGAGCACCAGAGTCGGGGGTTGGGACCAGCTCTCTTGCGCCGCCGCCGTCTCTCCCGCAGCCAGGGAGTTTTGTACCTGGAGCGGCGGAGAGTTCGAGTTTTCCTGGGTTCTGGGTCTGAATCCTGAAGCTTAATTAACTGTAAGGAGAGGAGGGGCCTTTGAGCACAGGGCTAACTCCCTCCCCCCTTCCGAGTTTGGCTGGTGCGGGGCAAGGGTGAGGTGGGAGGCTGCACAGCTGCCGCCGCCGGGCTGCGGGTCGCCAAGGGCCGGGGGACCAGATTTAGGTGTGTACGTCACTGGTGCTGACTCTGGGCCAGCCGGGAATCTAAAACGGAGCCTCATACGCGGAGCCTCAAAGTCCTTAGAAATCAAAGTTAAGAAGCCCATCCTTTCGCTTAGTAGCTTCAGCGTTTGGGTGGGCGGGAGGAGAATCGAGGTGGAGGCGATTGGAGGGAAACCGAAATTTCTTCTTGCAGACACTTGATCCTTAGAAAACAGTTTGTTTCCTTCCCCACTCCCGTTTGTTTCTCCCAATTATGTGCACCACCCCCCCCCCCCATTATAAAGAAGTGACTCTCCTCGATGGTAAGCTTTCTTTCAAACTGAACTAGTGGAAAAATCCAATACGAAAGTAATAAACACAGCAACAAAATTATAAGGGAGGAGTGCAGCAGCTCTAGACCCTGGCACTTTTTCGGGGGTGCGGGAGGTGGGAGAGAAGCTGTGTTTAAAGGGTTTTGGCTGCAGTGAAATCACTCGCTTTTCCGGCACGGTTAAAACAAGGAAATTCAAATCGAGTGGGAACGTGATCCTCTTGCTCGCTGGCTGCGGACGCTGCGGCTTCTCGGCTGAGAGGTAACTCGGCAGACAGACGGGAGGGGCGGGGAGCGGAACCTCGGGGGTCTGAAGAAGCCCACTGAGAGTCCTCCCCTGAGCGCGGACGCGGTGGGCGGCGCCTGGGCCAAGGCTGCCGCTCACCTGGAGCTGCAGGTGGAGAGCGACAGGGGACGGCACCTTGACTGGCTTTCGGAAAAACCGACTTCTTCCGCGTCACCAGACTTTTCACGTCTTTCCAGACATCCTGGGTTTAACCAGGAGGAGAGCCAGGTGGGCGTGAGCAACTTTGGGGCAGTCAAGCGATGGGGGCGGGGGGCCGCGGGTGGAGGGTACCTAGTGGCGTAGCCGCTGCCCTGCACCCCAAGCGGCCACCGCTTCTGCGGCTTTAAGGGAGCTGCCGAGTCCAGGCTGTGTCGCAGCAACTTTGTATCAGTCATGTCGCCCTCCTGGTGACTGACAGCCGGAATTGCCCAATGAGAAGCCAGCCTGACCCGTGCAGCGTGGAGACTCGCTTCCCTCCGGGCCAATGGGAAGGGCCCAGGGAGGCGGGATAGCAACCTGAACTTTTTATCTGGACATGTGACCGGCTTTTAAAAGGGCCGGCCCTGGAGCTGGCCCACTCCCCCTCCGGGCTTTCGCCCGCCCTCTCGAGCTCTCTCCCTCCCTACTTCGCCCGCCCTGGCCCTACCCGTGCCCCTCCTCTCCGCCCCTCCGCGCCCGGGGTGTCATTGGACTGGGAAGACGTAAGCCAACTTCAGGCCGCTCGGAGGAAACGCGTGCAGTCACCTGGGTGCAAGAGCGTTGCTGCCTCGGACTCTCCCGCTGCAGGGAGAGCGGCACTCGCTGGCCTGGATGTTGTTGGATTTAGGGGGGCTCCGCAGCAGGAGTGTCGTGGCGTTGGCAAGCGCTGCAACAGGTAGACGCCGTGAGACGGACCCTGGCCGAGGCAGGTGTGTACGGGTGCGCGGCTGGGCGCCGCTTGCCCGGGTCGGCGTGCGGCCGCGGCGCGGGAGCGTGCACTTTGCAGGGAGAAGTGGCTGCGTAATCCGGAGGCAGTCAGTAGGGTGCCGTGTGCTTGTTGTTTTGTTTTGGTTTTCCACTTTTTCTCCCCTTTGACCGCCAGAGGACTATTTTGGGAAAGTTTGGCCACTTTGGATAAATGCCCTCTAACGAGCAGCTTTCAGCCGGCTTTGGCAGTGGGAGGTCTACCACCCTTCCCTGTACCCAAAGATGAATTTCGGATCGTTTTCCTTGTACAGTTTTTAAAGGACGTTTGAATAATATTTCTTTCCTCTATCAATTGCGGAAGCACCCAAATCTCAGCCGGAGGTGTAGCGGTAAAAGGGCAGTTGAAGGAGATAACAGATCCTGATAGATCCTGTATGAAAGGGGCTCTGGAAATTCGTGCATTTCCCGTTCCTTAGTATTCGCGAAACTCCTGAAAGAGATTATGCTTTCTGTGGCATCAGTTGGAATTCTAAAGGCATCCAAAAAGGAATGAGGCTTCTTTTGGTGGCATCAGTACCCTGCTACTGAATTTAGGTGCACAGCTTTTCCTAATGCATTTTAAAAGGCCAGGTTTAAATCTTAATGGTTTATGGCACCAACAGTTTTAACTATTTATTATAACAAGTTTTCAAGTAGGAAAACTTGATAGCAGACAAGTTTTTGAAACCACTTAATTTCAAATGCAGTAATTGGTCTTTAACATTTGAATTGCCATTTCTCTAAGTGCTGTTATTGATCTTATTTACATAGTAATGATAACAGCGTTCTCCGTCTGGGAAGTTCTGGGAAGTATTAATTTTATATCTGACTTCATAGCACGCTATCATGGAAATGCTTGAGAGAAGTTTTTAAAAATAATCTGAAGGGGAGTTTTTTCCTTTAAGGGAGAAATAGTTTAGTTCGGGGCTTTTAGAAAGATCAGGTGGCTCAGTGAATTAGGTGAGTGAATAGAAATCAGATGTGTTCAGTTCTAACTGGTTCTCCGGCTCCCTTAGGTGACCTTGGGCTGATTTCTATCATTTACCTCATCTGTAAAAAAGAGGAACCTAGTAATAGTTATGCAGGGGGGAAGACAGCAAAATAGTTACGAACAGTGAACTTTTACAACTATGCAACTGGTGCAAATTATGAAATTCTTAAGGTTCTGTCTTTAAGATGTCATTATAGTCAAATAACTATAGAAAATGATGCATTTGAAGGGAACTATGTTTGGGGGGTAGTAAAAGTGAAAGTGTTTTCAGATAAAATATAAATTCGCAAGATTCCTTGTTAATACTCCTGAAAAAAAACTACTTCCTTGTAGAAAACAGCAATTTAACACAGTCTGTAAAATATAAAATTTTAAAGTCAGGTTTTTCCTTTGCAAAATAGTGTTTAAGAGCATATATATGACTTAAGGTAGAACTATCAGTGCTTTTCCTTACTTTCCTTATGTGAAAGTTCCTTTATTTTTTTTGGGTGGGGGGAGGCCGTTTGCATGAAAATTAAGGGGTCCTCATTGTTTTTGTCTTTGTCCCAAGGGAGTCTCTGTTAACAGTTTCCATTTGTAAGGGAGACAAATCTGATTTTATATAAGCTAGATTTGTATACTGGTATCTGTTTCGTCTTATACTTTAGTAACAAAACTTTCCCTTTACCATCTGGATATTAAGTTCTATGAGGATCATATTCATCAACTAATATTTTGAGTATTCACTAGTAAGTTCAGGAAATTCTGCTCCAGCCATGGTCCTTATGCCGGTTTTAAAAAGACAGCCTGGATTTCCTGGACACTGTAGGAAATAATTACCTAAACTGATCCATTTGTTTTACAGAGAAGACCAATTAAGATAATCGGGAGAATTCAGCATAAAATACTTCAATAATCATATTCTTTTAAAAACCCAGTCTTTAAAAATATTTGCAATGGAAGCATGCTGATGTCCTCCATTGTTTTGTGTTTGTTGCCAGCCTTTACTCTGTTTTCTTTGTTGAGAGGTGCATTAGGTTGGTAGATGAGAATACCTTAAACAAAGCTAATGTAATAGATTTCAGCAAAACCTTTTGCAAATTCTCTAATGATAGCCCTGTCAATAATGTGGTGAAATGCAGGCTGGTTTATGTTATTGTCAAGAGAGTTCAAGGCTAGCCAGACAGGACTTGGAAAGTTATGATCACCTGCATGATGTTAGCTGACAAGGTGCTTCCTTGTAGATTGCTTTAAGATGGTTCTTGCCCGTCAGCTGTTGTAGAGATTCTCTTCAAATCTTCACATAGCCTTACGTATCCGTGGCTCCTGCTTGGAGGCAGAGTGGTGAAAAGTGTCCCTCAGCCTGCTAGTAGGTGTTCTGTGAAAAAAAGGTGCAGTAACCAAATTATTTAGAGGACTCTGGATTAAAAAGGAAACAGATTTCTGTACCGTGGAACTTCCCTGGAGTTTTAGCATGCAAATTTCCACTGTGAAACTTCAGAAAAGGCAGTGAGTGATCATGCTTTCCAAAAGACAATTTGGAGGATGAATTTTTGGGGAGGGGTCTGGATGAGGATGGCCCTTCAGACCCAGGGCAGATGGTTCTCTTGCCTGGGGGGCAAGGAGTGACACTGTAGGTGTGGGAGTGAGGAGGGGTGAGCCTGTGGAGACCTTTGGTGGGGGTGCCAAGGCAAGGGTGACTTCTGGGCATGTGGGTAGAGGGTGGTGCAGTTCACCAAGACAGAGAATGTGGGTTTAGGGACGGGGTTGGGGGTGGGGGAATGATGCACAGGTGTTCAATTTTGAACAGGAGTAGACATGTTTCTTGTGGTGTTTAATGAACTTGGACCTGAAACATCTATATGTTAGATATACATCTGTTCAAGTTTGCTATGGGGAAGACAGAATATTCTCAGGTAGAAGTAGAAGCAGGGCATAATATTTACTGGTATTTTCAACCCATGGCTACTATTAAATGGTTTTTCAGTAAGGTAGAAAAGGCCAGTATTAGCTGTTTTGGTCCCATTTCACTATATATATATATTTTTCTTTTTTCAACTTTCACTTAGCTTTCATCCACATTAATTTTTTCAGCTGGAATTACTAGATGACCTCCTCAAACTTCGTAATTTGACTTATTTTCCACTGTTTTGTGATTTGATTTGTGATTAGGAATTTATAGAAAAATGTTCTTTAAGTAAAAGCACACTGCATGATTGGGAGATTTTAATGTCCACAAGTTACTGAGTATTGATTATGTTATAATAGTTTAACTTTCTTAAATTTGCATTATGCTGTCGTCTTGGGATGCAGTGGTAAAATTGATAAAGTTTCTGCCTTCTGGGAACTTAAAGTCTAGTGTAGAGTACAGAAAAGTAAGAGGTAATTATGATACTTGGACAATTTGGGCATTAAATTTTGTCAGTGAGCCCTGCAATATCTCATGCCAGTTTATTTAGTAGAGTCATTATATTATTTTTCCATGATAATTAATATAATTTCTGGAGCAAAAAAGCATCCTAGTCTCTTTTTAATGAGGGGAACATAGGGCAGAAGGAGATTGTGAGTGGCAAAAGTTGGTGGGGAGAGGACTGAGAGGCCTAAAGTAATATTTGTATTCAGAACTGCAGAAGCTGCATCTTGTAGATCAGGACCTTTATTTGGGTCAGAGAATGTTTACACACCTGAAAGGATTTTTAAAATGCATACTTGAAGATTTTAATTGTTTTATGCATGGAAATGCACAAATCAAGTTTTATTGAGAGTGAGTTAATTTTCTTTGAGATATGTTTCTTTAGAGGGGTGGTTCTCAAACGAGGGGTGATTTTGCACCCACCAGCCCCAGAGACATTTGTCAAGGTCTGGAGGCAGTCTGGGCTGTCACAACGGGGGAGGAGGAATGCTACTGGCATCTAGTGGGTAGGGGTCAGGGAGACTGCTGGACATCTTATGATGCGTAAGACAGATCTCAACAAAGAATTATCAGGTCCCAAATAGGGCCAAGGTTGAGATAGCTTGGTGTAGACACCTGGGATCAAATTCCAGCTCTGCTGTGTGGCCCCTGCCTCAGTTTCCCCAGTTGTATCATTTGGGATAATACTTTTGCCAGTCTTGTAGGGTTGTTTATAAGGGTAAATAAGTTAATATATGTGAAAGGCTTGTAATATGGCATTGAATGATACAGTGTGTAAGAATTATATAAATATAGCCTATTATCATTATTCTACCTATGAAATAAATTTATAGAGAGAGCCAGTGAGTAAGATGGTATATGTAAAACAATCCTGTGGGCTCCCTGAGGACGGGGACTGGGCCTGTTTTGTTTATCACTGTAGATTCAGTGACTACTTGTAGGCCCAGGATGTAGCACATACTGGGTAAATATTTGTTGAATGAATGAACACATAAATTGTCAGGGCCCATCTCAAACTTCCTCCATTAACTGTTGAGACTGAAACTGGCTGTCTGTTGGGAGTCGTTTTAGCAGAAGTACCACTAGGTCAGACTGCATGTCAGAGTCCTTGCCAGGATTGAAATACAGACTAGAGTCCTGATATTCTTAAGTTGTCCTACAGCCTCTCTGTTATCGACCAGCTTAATTAATCAGGATATGTGACTCTTCACATAATAGAGTTGATATTAAATTATCTTCGTCACTAATCCATTTTAAGAAAATCTTATTGTTTTAAAAGTAATTCTTAAGTTATTTTGCCTGTGATCATTCACTTGATGACTTTATATTGGGAAATGGTAACATTAATTGCATTTCCTCGTTGTTTTTAATAAAGCCACGTATTAGATATGGAAAGCAGCTTCTGTATGCTGGAAAGACTCCAAAGGCTTGGAGTTAGAAGATTTAGTTTTAAACCTGACTTTGTCACTTATTATGCCTTTGACCTTGGGCGAGTTGCCCTCTTCACTAAGCCCTCAGTTTCCTCCTTGCCTGCCTCATGAGTCCCCAGGATTACTTTGCATATTAAATAAGTTAACATTTGTAAATACTCTTTGCAAACTCTAAAGGCTGTATTATAGCAAAGATGATTTATTGGTAAATATTCTTTGCAACCTCTAAAGGCTGTGTTATAGCAAAGACGTTACTTTTATTTCCATGCAAAATAGTTTTATTGCTTCTTATATTCTGACTTCCAAATTATAGTCAAGACTGTTGTATCAGCACCTAAGAAGGTAATAATTTTAATATAACTAGAAGTATTGCTTATATTAAGTAGAATACGTATTTAGAGATCATTCCATGCAATTTCAGAATGTCTTTTAGAGTAATCTTGCTATCAAGAACTCTAATTCGGTTTTTTAATATAAATTTATTTGTTAGCTATGGAAACCAAAGGCTACCACAGTCTCCCTGAAGGTCTAGATATGGAAAGACGGTGGGGTCAAGCTTCTCAGGCTGCGGAGCATTCTTCCTCGGGACCTACAGAGCGGACCGATGAGAATAACTACATGGAGGTCGTCAACATAAGCTGTGTTTCCGGTGCTATTCCAAACAACAGTACTCAAGGAAGCAGCAAAGAAAAACAGGAACTACTCCCTTGCCTTCAGCAAGACAATAATCGGTCTGGGATTTTACCATCTGATATTAAAACCGAGCTGGAATCTAAGGAACTTTCGGCAACCGTGGCTGAGTCCATGGGCTTATACATGGATTCTGTAAGAGAGGCCGACTATGCCTATGATCAGCAGAACCCACAAGGAAGCGCGAGTCCAGCAAAGATCTATCCACACGTCGAACAGATGGTGAAATTTTACAAAGAAAATGGCCACCGTCCCTCCACTCTGGGGAACGTGAGCAGGCCCTTGAGGTCCTTCATGGCTGACTCGGGGAGCTCCGAGAACGGCGGGGTCATGCGCACCATGGTGAAGAGCCCCATCCTGGGTCACGAGAAGAGCCCCTCTGTTTGCAGCCCTCTGAATATGTCATCTTCGGGCTGCAGCCCTGCCGGCATCAGCTGTGTGTCCTCCACCTCGGCTAGCTTTGGCAGTTTCGCAGTGCACAGCCCCATCGCCCAGGGCACTCCTCTGCCGTGCTCCCCTAATGTGGAGAATCGGGGTTCCAGGTCACACAGCCCAGCCCACGCCAGCAACGTGGGCTCTCCTCTCTCCAGTCCGTTGAGTAGCATGAAATCCCCCATTTCCAGCCCCCCGAGTCACTGCAGTGTAAAATCGCCAGTCTCCAGTCCTAATAACGTCCTCCTGCGATCCTGTGTATCCAGCCCGGCAAATATCAACAACTCAAGGTGCTCTGTTTCCAGCCCTTCCAACACAAATAACAGATCCACACTGTCCAGCCCCACTGCTAGTACCGTGGGATCTATCTGTAGCCCGGGAAGCAACGCCTTCAGCTACACTGCTTCGGGCACCCCGGCTGGATCCAGTGCAGCCCGGGATGCGGTTCCTAGTCCAGACACACACGAGAAAGGTGCTCATGAGCTTCCCTTTCCTAAGACTGAGGAGGCAGAGAGTGCAGTCTCCAACGGTGTGACTGGCCAGCTTAACATCATCCAGTACATAAAGCCGGAGCCAGATGGAGCTTTTAGCAGCTCGTGTCTAGGAGGAAATAGCAAAATAAATTCTGATTCCCCATTCTCAGTACCAATAAAACAAGAATCAACCAAGCATTCGTGTTCGGGCACCTCTTTTAAAGGGAATCCAGCCGTCAACCCCTTTCCATTCATGGATGGCTCATATTTTTCCTTCATGGATGATAAAGACTATTATTCTCTATCAGGAATTTTAGGACCACCTGTGCCCGGCTTCGATGGTAACTGTGAAGGCAGTGGCTTCCCAATGGGGATAAAACAAGAACCGGATGATGGGAGCTATTACCCGGAGGCCAGCATCCCTTCATCTGCCATTGTTGGTGTGAATTCAGGTGGACAGTCCTTTCACTACAGGATTGGTGCTCAAGGTACAATATCTTTATCACGATCAGCTAGAGACCAATCTTTCCAACACTTGAGCTCCTTTCCTCCCATCAATACTTTAGTGGAGTCGTGGAAATCACACGGTGACCTGTCATCTAGAAGTGATGGATATCCGGTCCTAGAGTACATTCCAGAAAATGTATCAAGGTAAGTGGGACTTTTTTTCCTGTTTTGAAAATGGCTTTATAAAATGCTGAAGGTTAGCACTATCTTTACTGTTAAGAAATTTAAACACGTTTGATTTTTGTTTTCAGCATGGTCATTTAGCGCTTCTCCCTTCGCTTGTTGGTATGTTACTACTTTTTTGAAATAGAGAAACCAAAAATTTTGTGAATCTCTTAGAAAATATTTGTGTTGATTTTGAAGGAGTGTATTTAGGTGTTTTTCCCCCTCTGCATTGCCTGTTGTAGGTGTTTAGGAAAAGTTTGTTTCCTATTGTCTGTTACTATATTTACTTTAGCAAACTAGTGCTAGATTTTTTTTTTTTCTTTAGCTGTGTACGGGTTCACTAAAATTGCTTTAAATTGGTCTCTTTGTGGTCATAGTCTTTTTTTTCCCTTTAATTTTCTTTATTAACCACTTCATTGGTTGTGAAAAATGAAATGAAACCCCAAATCTGTTACCCACAAGCTCCCCACCCTCTTCATCTTTTTCTAGATTGGTTAATCGTATGCAAGTTGTGGTTTTCAGTACAAATAAATCATTTCCTTAACTCTGGAGGGCTTTTTAAAGACTCAGCACATCTAAAATTACTAAGTGGCTCGTCTTGCTTTCTTACTCATTGGAAGTGAAGTATGTCACTGCAGTTTTGAACTGGTATATTTATAACTTTTAAGATGTGCAAGAAGACATACTTTACTTACTGTAAAATACCTCTTGGCTTTCCTTCATGCAGATAGCATATTGTGTATATTTAGAAAAAACAAGGAAGAGGTTTTAGATATGACTCTGAAGGGTGGTTCTACGTTATGCAATGAATACTTGCATTGGACTTTGATTCAGTACTGTGTTTATTATACGGTTGTGGTCAACGATCCCTGTATTGAACATATAAAGAATAGATTTCCTAGATATAGTTCACATGGGCATCTAGGAAGATGTGGCTGTTTTCCTTAAAAACTTATTTGGTGGGAAAAATGGCCATTCCCATTAACAAGATGTAAGGTTGACGTGTATCCCTTACTCTTTCTCCTTCGGTTTTTTACCGAAGCAAAAGGAAAAACTTTCATTTGTGCATTGTTTTCATCATCATCAACTCATACCTCGCTCCTCTTGCTTTTATAGAAGCACACATTCCATAAAGGAAATTTACACGTTGTTACAGTTCTCAGTAGCATGACTAGTCAATCCTATCCTAATGCTGCCTGTCTCTCCTGAACTCTAAACTCTTTACACAAATGCTGAGGTGGCATGGTTTTCCTCAGAACCAAGCTCAGCAGGTGTTCCACTGCTAGTGCTTTGTTTTACTTTCAGAGCAGGACATTTTGCACACGATGTAGATATTTTTGTAAGTGATGTTTGTAGTAGGTTATTCAGAGCGGGGACAGCCTGGTAGTTAAGAGCATGGCTGCCCTGGTTGAAATCCCCAACCCTGCCCCTTAACTGCTTTGTGACCCTGTGCACATCCCTTCACCTTTCTGGACTTTAGTCTTCTCATCTGTAAAAGGGTAATTCAGTAGTACCCATCTCAAGGGTAGTCAAGACAATTGAGTTAATTTATGAGAAGCACTTTGACTATCATCTGGTACACAGTATGCACCACAGAGTATTATATACAGTTCATTGATTGCTCTTAGCATTTAATTCAATTGTTTTCATAACCTTTAGTTTCCATTTCCTTTAGAGTTCTCTTTTCTGCATTCTGTGAAATTCCACAAAATCTTTTAAAGAAATATGCATAGTGTAAGGAAATGTTTGTTGATAAATTCTTGTGATTAAATTATTTTTTTTATGGTTAGGCACCCTACATTTGCTACTACATTTCTATTTATGCTCTTTTACCTTTGAAGGCTATTGCTTTGGGTAATGATATTTCTGGTAGAAATACTAGAGTGATACTAGCTAAAATCAGTACTTCTCTTTTGTTTGTTCTGTATCCTATTTCTACTGTTTTAATTGTCTTTTTCACACTCAACTCATGAAGCCCCTCCTGGTGGTCTGGGGACCCATAGCCTTACATATTCGTATAAATCAGTGACCTTGAGCCTACTCTGCCTTTGTGGGAACCTGGGGTGTTGGCTGGTGTCTCTTCTTGAGCCTTCCAAAATTCTTACTGAGCTTGTTAATATAGTCAGAGGGGATTCCTTTTGTTTACATATATACCGGTATTGTGCTAGTTAATATAAGTTTTCCAGAAACTGTAATGTCAAAGCTTTAATGTTATTCAAAGTCTCTTTTAGATTACTAATTCTTTACAGCTTTTCCTGGTGAATATTATCCAAATGTATTTGTTTTGATCATTCTCAGAGTAAACTTAGATTTTTTTTTCTGGATTTCAGTCTACATGTTATAATATTTAATTTAATCTCATCCAAGCTTTATTATTGGCCTCTTCTTTTGTGTCTTTTGGACCAAATCCAACCTTTCTGCCTATGTCATAATTTATCATGATGATACCCCATTCCAGGGAATTTGGATTAATGAATTAAAGATTGTAAAGGATCCAGGCAGTGCGAAACTGCTTCTGAGTTTCATAATATCCTTTATCTTTAGGTTCAACTCTAAACTATTTTCAAGTAGATGCCGAAGTATGGTTTGGGGTTCCTGAGACCTTTTCAGGGAGGTCCACAAACTCAAAAATTGTGTATTGGTAAAAGCCATTCAAAATGGGAGACAGGGCTTCCCTGGTGGCGCAGTGGTTGAGAGTCCGCCTGCCGATGCAGGGGACACGGGTTCGTGCCCCGGTCCGGGAAGATCCCACATGCCATGGAGCGGCTGGGCCCGTGAGCCATGGCCGCTGAGCCTGCGCATCCGGAGCCTGTGCTCCGCAATGGGAGAGGCCACAACAGTGAGAGAGGCCTGCGTACCGCAAAAAAAAAAAAAAAAAAAAAGGAAGATAGACCAACGGTTTTAATGTAATAGTGTGTGAAAAGTTCACTGATAGAGTTTCAGATTCCATGTGGCAACTAAGCTTTAAGAAACCACTGACTCTCCATTTTCAGTGTTGTGTTAAAGAATCGTATCTGCAATGATCTGAAATGACCATTAAAATGCTCTTCCTTTTTCCAACAATGTATCAGTGTGAAGCCAGGTTTTCTTCATATGCTTGAACCAGAACACATCACCACACACTGACCACAGAAGTAGATACGAGAATCCAGCTGTCTTCTATTAAGCGAGACAATAGACTTGCAAAACTGTAAAACAGTGCTGCTCTTTTCACTAAAGTTTTTTGTTCTGGGAAATAGTTTTTTTTTTCACATATGCACTTTTATGTTAATGTGTGATGACTTCTTTTAAATGATTTAAAAGAAATATTCGTTTTAATTTCTAATAGGGTAGATATCAGTAGATAGAAATGCAGATAAACAAAACCTCTTGTCCTCAATACATTTTAAGAGTGGAAAGGCATCCCGAGACCCAGAAGTTGAGAACTGCTGGTCTCTTCCATCCTATACACCCTTTGGAGGTTAATGCAGAAAGAGGATATTACTCTATTTGTGTTAGCTTTACTGAATGTTATGCTGAGGAAGGGGTGCCCCAGGCAGATAAGGAAAATGATTCGTATCCAGGTGAACTTGTCAAGCTGATAGAAGTGAGTGATGGCCATGGAGTGTGTGTCAGTTTCAGCCTGTGGGCGTTCTACAAGAGCGGTGACCAGAGGCACGCCTGTTATCATTTCCAGCGAGTGGTTTATCTGAGGGCCACACTGGAAGGTACATGATGACAAAAGCTGGATGTAAAACTCTGCGGTGGACACTGGACCTAGTTGGGTCATGCAGATGCGAGTTCCCCTGTCCGCTTGGGCACAAACAAAGCTGTGACCTTGAGTGAGTGGCAACTTCTCTCGGCCCCAGTTTCTTCATTTGAAAGAAAACGAGTTGACCTAGATGCTCTGTGAGGTCTGCCAACAGCGCGACTGAGTGGCTGTGTAGTTTCCTTGGAGTCGTGTACGTTAAGAATAAAAATAGAAGTATCCCTTAACATATTTGCTAGTCTGGTTTCAAGTTTATCTTACAAGTCCAGCTCTGTAGTTGCCAGGGTAGTCAGGATAGAAAAATGTCATGACCATTTACCTTTTAAAAGTAAAGGTGAGTACGGGTGACCTGTCATTTTGCTTGGAGAAGTGGCAGGTTTTTTTTCTTTTAATCAAATCTTTCCTTTCTTAAAACTTGACACCTACACTATGAGTTTCTTGTTCTTTTGAATTTACACTATTCCTTCTGGAAACAGGGTTTTTCTGTTGACATAACATTGGGTGTTTATGGCGATGGTCATAGTCACTTTGATAGCATTGTAACACAGTGCTACCATTGACTTAGACTTTTCGAATATAAAGTTCACTGTTTCAAAGGGCACGTTCTGGTAGTTTTCAAGACAAGTAATCAGGAATTTATCTTAATATACGCTGAACTTTTTTTCCACGATAGGAGGAAACAATTTAGTGATAACCTACAGTTGTTTTCAAAATTTTTCAGTGGTCCCTGGAGTTTTTCGAAACCCATCTTCCATAATAAGTCAAAACCTTCAGAATTCAAGGAGTTTGTTACAAAGTTTGCCATGGCTCTTAGTAAGCTTTGTAAATAAACCGCTGAGATATAAGTAACTTCATGTAATGCAAAGCATGAAAGAATAATGGGTTTTGGAGGGGAGAGATTGACTGATTATTGGTGCTTACCATAATAAATCCATTACAGAATTACTTAGGTCATTTGGAAATGAAAACATGGAACTTTCTTTTTCTTATTTGTCTTATAATATTTTGATTTTGAAATTGTTAGTGTGCCTAGAATTTCTCCAGGTTAGTGTTCTAAATAGTATTTTTATAAATATTTAAAAGGAGACTTGCTTCTTCTGATGATTCATTCACCTTCATTATTTATGGTGTTTCTGGTAAAAGTGGTGATAAGTTTATTGGAGGAAAAAAACCCTATTCCTTTTTAATAAACAAATCAGTATGTACTGCCCTTCTATACATTTTGCTTTTCACCTCCTTGATTTATATGTCAGTATGTCCACCTTTTATCGTCTGAAGTGTTAGTATATTTAGAACTGTTTATTTCATACTTTAAAAATAAAGTGGAGGTAAAAGCCCTGGTTTCAGTTAAATAAACTCAAATTATTTAACTTAAGGCAGTTCTCATACATACCAGTGACATGGTGAAACTAGGGCCTGGAGGTTTATCATTTATGGATTTGATGCCTTTTGCAATATTGAAATTCTGGGTGTGTCTGACCTTTTCTATCCCTGTAATGTTTACAGTAAGAGAAGATGTTATATTGATCACCAGTAATTTAGGAGTAATACTTCACTTCTCCTGATGTCCTTTATTTTTTTCTCCAAAATAATACTTATTTTCCCAGGCTTTCAACTATTGCTGTAGTTTCATACAGCTCACCTACTGATAAAATTTCAGCTCTGCTTCTAAATAATTGATCGTTTCCTTTCATTTACCAAATTCAAATTGAGAGAAAAATATTGATTTCTTGGATCCATTTAAATGTAGCCATTAAGTTGTATATTTTTGTGGACTGCATCCCAAAATTTATTAGTGAAAATCCAAGAAATATAAGTGTGTTAAATGGATAGTGTCATCTTAAATTTTAGAATTTCTAGTTTTAAACTTGTCAAGTCTAGGCTTTGTTTTCATTTTTAAGAGTTTTATTTTGTTCTTTATATAGTAAGGTAATGACGAAGTTAAAATGTAATGTTATGTAAGCACGTGTTACTTAATTGATGCTCTGAAAAACCTCTGGATTTATGATTGTTAGTGGTATGGCCAAGGCCAAAATTTCTATGTAGAAAAGAGGTAGAAATTGCTTATATTTTATGCAAGACATAGAACACTCTAGCCCAGGAAGGAAAAGAGGACAAACAAAAAGTAATCTGAATACTTAACAAAGTTAATACCCTGGGGAGAGAGTGTGAGCTAATAACTGGCCATCTGAATTCGCAGCTCTGGCCATGACTTAATGTTATCAGTGATGACCTCTTCATTGGCATGTATCCTCACCTTATATATTAGGAGCTGTCGAAACAAATATCCAAAAATTGTGACCTGAAACACAAAGAAACAAGGTTTGTAATGGGCAAAATCAACTTCGGGTGTTCCGACAGGGAAGGATCTGGGCGCGTCTTGGAAAATGAGGAGATGGGGGTATGGTGATCACAGTTGGTATTTATCCTTAGTCTTGAAAAGTTTGCTGGGGATCGGGGGGCACTTCCTGGTGGAAGGAGTTACGTGGGCAAACCCCTGACAGGCAGAAAACACTGAGTGTGGTCCAGCTGTATGGCTGGCTGTGATATGGGGAATTGGGGGAAAGAGGAAGAGCCTAGTTGGAACTAGAAGCCAGTGGAACTTGGAAGTCACACTAAGAAGTTTGCACTTAATTTGGCAGGTAATGAGGAGTTCCTGAAATGTTGGAGCAGGCAAGCAGCCTGAGCTGAAGTACACTTGGGTAAAACCTTAATTAGGCAGTGGTAGTAGGGTGGATTGGAGCGTAAAGGGCCTTGTTAAGAAGTTATTGCAACAGTGCAGGAGGATGGGAACTGGAATCTCTGGAGCAAGGATGTCGGGGGTAATGGAAAAAAGGGGCAGATATGACATATTCCAGAAGAAGACTTTGTAGTAGTTGATTTTTTAATAAAATTTTTATTTTGAAATAATAACAGACTTAGGAAGATCATGGGGGAACCATTACAAAGAATGATAAACAAGGACACATGTACACAATACAGCCATTAAAATTCAGAAAATAACCTTAAGTTACTGACATCTTGATTCTGGTTTTGCCAGTTGTGCCCATAATGTCTTTCATAGTGAAAGCACCCCGGTGCAGAATTGTATTTTGTTCTTTTTAGCTGTCATGACTCTTTAGTCTCCTTCAGTCTGGGCAGTTCCTCACTCTTCTCTAGATTTCTTGACTTTACAGTACTTTAGGGCAGTAAAGGCCAGCACTTCAGTAGAAAGTCCCTGATTTGGGTTTGTCCTCTGTTTCCTCATGATTTGATTTGGGTATCGCCCCCTTGTCAGGCGTATCACAGAAGGGATGTAGCATCCTTCCTCCTTGCTTCCTATCACATGCCAAGCCGTTTCCCTTCGTGCCTTTACAGTTCATCTGCAGCGTTTTATCCAGGTGCCGTCTGCCAGGCTTCTCCACGGTCAAGTTACTCTTTTCCCTTTGCAATTAGGAGCTATTTGGGGGAGTGGTACTTTGAAGTTGTATAAACATCCCAATCTTCATCGCACTTTGCTTATTCATTAAATTATCGATATCTTTATGGCATCATTGTTTCTTTTTTTCTGCAGTGAGTTATAGCCTGTTACTGCCCTTATTTTTGAGGTTCAAACTGCTCCTCAAACAATTGGGAGCCCATTCCAGCTGGTTTCCGTGACCTTTTGCCACGTTCCCATCATTTCTCTGAGCGCTTCCTTGCTTTAGGCCCATCTTGTACTTTTCCTGTCCCAGTCCTGGAGCCAGCCCTTTCTGCAAGGAGTGCCCCCCATGCCTGCAGACACCCTCCTCTCCTCTGTGACTGGAGTCTAACTCTGCATCCTGGGTCACAGGGCCACACCCTCGCTGGATGCCCTCCTCCACCACTTGGGTGCTGACTCCCGCTGCTGGGTTCTGAGACCCGGCACTAGGCCAGGTGAGCACGTGGATGCCCCCCTCCCCCTCTGTTGGGACTCTGACTCTCTGCATGGGGGGCTTGCTGCCCCCCCAGTGGGCCACCATAGCCATCCACACCCTAGCCCCCAGTGTGGAGCTCTGCCGTGCTATGTCTGGCCTAATGGCTTTAGGACTAAATCACTAAGGAACGGCAGGAGAGGAGTTGATATTTGAGTGGAAAGGATGTGGAAAATCAGTGAAAACTCACAGGTTGTCAGCTTGACCATCATGGAGGGGGGTGAGCAATTAAGAGAAATGGAGAGGTCGAGAAGAAGTGATGATTTATCTTGGTTGCCTGAGTTTTATGTTCCAGAGAGGAGGGAATGCTGATGTGGGAGTATGGGAGGCCTCTTCACAGACATGGCAGTTCAGGGGGCAGTGTGGGTGCTAGCCAAGGAGAGAAGGTATACATGACTCAAGTATCGTCTACAGTGCCTTCTCTGGGAGTTTGGAGGAAAAGTACCCCTGTAGATGAGCAACACATGCTAATAAAGGACACAGGAGTTGTTTTGACAGTCAAGATAGTGCGGACTCCTGGATGCCAAGGGAGGAATAACGTTGTCTTGGAATTTCCAAATTAGAAGGGCCCTAAGTCTGTCTATAAATCCAGCCCTCTACGGGCACAGATACTGAGGCTGAGAGAGACTGTATGCCTCTTCCGGTCTCAAAGTAGTTAGTAACAGAGCTTTCCTTCCAGTGGGAGAGGGGGGTTCAAAACCCGATGGGAGGGCTTCCCTGGTGGCGCAGTGGTTGAGAGTCCGCCTGCCGATGCAGGGGACACGGGTTCGTGCCCCAGTCCGGGAAGATCCCACATGCCGCGGGGCGGCTGGGCCCGTGAGCCATGGCCGCTGAGCCTGTGTGTCCGGAGCCTGTGCTCCACAATGGGAGAGGCCACAGCAGTGAGAGGCCCGCGTACCGCAAAACGAAACAAAACAAAACAAAACCCGATGGGAGGGCTGAGGAGGCCAGGAATTAGGCCGAATAGTTGGAGCTGGTGGCTTTTCAGGAAGGAATTCTGTAGAGCGGTGGGAATGGGACCCAGTCTGTGATTGACTGAGGAATAAGTTAGCAATGAAGAAGAGAAACCTGTGGGTGTGGGGACAGTGCTTACGCTTGGTGGTAAAGGGAGAGGGGTCAAAGGGAGAGACGTTGGCAGAAAGACACAGCAGGATTGGAGAAAGGACAGGTAAGTCCTTTGTTGGACAGGTAAGGTCTAAAGAGGGCAGTGGACCTGTGCTGAGATTGAGGTTGAAAACGTCACAGGGAGGGAAGATGCTTGATGGGGGGCCGTGTCCCAGGAAGACGAGGGCAGAAGTGAGACTGTCGTTAGCCTACGGTCAGATATTTAACTGCCGGCTCGAACCCACAGGTGGAGGCAGTTGCTGGTAGCCGGTGTCACCGTGTTATAGACCTGGAAACTGAGACTTAAGCCTGTAAAAGAGATCCATCTAAGGCCACAGAGCTAAGGTAGATGAAGAAACAAACACTTGAGCTAGAGAAGACGAAAGCTGAATGTCCTGGAATAAGCAGATGGGTCTTTTAACGAGCGTAAATCAGATTGGGTGGCTGACCTGAAGCCTCTGGCCGCATCTCATTGCAAGCAGCGCAAAGTAAAGTAACTTAGGGTCTGTAAAGCACTGAGTTACCAGGCCCCTGACGATTTTACTTAGTATGTTTCCTCCTTGCTCATTTCCCACACTGATCTTTCTGGGGCTCAGACAGCCAAGCTCCCTTCCTTCTTGGGGGCCTCTGCTTGCTGGTCCCTCTGGCAAGAAGGCTCTGCCTTCAGATTTTGGTTTCCTGTCCCTTGTCACTCAGGATTAGCTCAAATGTCACCCTCTCAAAGAGGCCTTCCCCGACCATTCTATTTAAAGTGATGACACCCCCCTCCTCTAACACATCATCCTCTTTTGTTGTCTTCATAGCACACACCTGTCAGAAATTATCTGCGTTTACTTCACTTCCCTAATTAGAATGTCAGCTTCCTGAGAGCAGGGACCTTAGCTGTCCTGTTTTACCAGTATGTTCGCCATACCTAAAACAGTGCCAGGTACGCTGTGGATGTTCAGTAAATCTTGATGGACTGAGTGCCTTGGTTAGCAGAGGGACTTGGGGTGATGAGATAAGTGTTGGTGATTGGGTAAGACTGATAAAATTATTGTTAAATAATAGTGGAGTTCTACTGGGTTTAGCAAAAATTCTTGTGACCTCTATCAGCATACTTTTTAAGGACTTTCACAAAATAAGCAACAGATGCTCTTCTTATTTTTTCTAATCTCAGCATCATAGAGGAGTTGGTAAGAGTGTATTCCAGGCTCTATGGTGACATTCTTAGTCTTCATTATGAGGTCATTTATTTAATTTTAATTTATAAACAGTGAAATGTTCTCTTTTTGGTGTACAGTTCTGTGAGTTTTGCCAAATGCAGAATCAGGTAACCACTGCCCACTCAAGATACAGAACAGTTCTATCACCCACTGAAATACCCTTGTGTTGCCCCTTCCCAGTTCAGCCCCTCTCCTTACTGTCAAACCATGGTGACCATTTATGTGTTCCCCATCCCTGTAGTTTTGTTTTCTCTAGATTGTCATATAAATGGAATCATACTTTATACAGTCTTTTGATTCTTGGTCCTTTCATTTAGCATAGTGCATTTGAGATTCATCGGTGGTATTGCAGGCACCAATAGTTAGTTTCTGTTAGTGCTGAGTGATATTCCATCTGTGGCCACACGATTATTTGTCCATCTGTTCACCTGTTGATGGACATTTAGGTTGTTTCCAGTTTGGGCTGTTAACAGATAAAGCTACTGTACATATTCACGTGCAAATCTCTGTAGGGATGTTTACTGCCTTTTTTCATCGGTAAATACCTACAAGTAAAATGGCTAGGCCATATAGTATCAAAAGATGTAGGTTTAATTTTTAAGAAAGTATGAACTATTTCCCACCAAAGTGATTGTACTAGTTTACATTCCCACCAGCAGTGTGTGAGTTCTGGTTCCATTACATCCTTGCCAACACTTGGGAGGGTCAGTCTTTTTAATTTTAGGCATGATAACAGTACTGATAACTTATTGCGGTTTAAATTGGTATTTCTCTAATGCTTACATGATACTGTACATCTTTTCAGGTGTTACTTGCCATCCATACGCCTTCTTTTCATGGCTGTTAACTCTTTTGCCCATTTTAAAAAGATGTTTCCCCTTTCTTCTTCTTTTTTTTTTTTTGTCTTGCCACGTGGCATGTAGGATCCCAGTTCCTCATCCAGGGATCAAACCTGTGCCCCCCGCAGTGGAAGCATGGGGTCTTAACCACTGGACTGCCAGGGCAGTCCTCTCTTTTGCCCATTTTTATTGGGTGGTTTTCATCTTTTTGAGTTCTGCTATCAGTGTATTTTAAGATAAGCTTTTTGATAGAAAACCTAGAACTAAGAGAGAAATAGCTTAAAAATTCTGTGTTGGCAGCGGGAAAAATACCAGGCAACTCTCGAATTATTTAGTACCTACTGTGTTCTTAATGTGGGGGAAGATACCAAATGAATATGAAGCAAACCAAGTGTCTCCCCTGTATTCCCATCTAGCTGAGAGAGAGGACTCACCTGAGTTTATATAGCCCTTCTTTTGGTTGTTCCCTAGTTACGTGTTTGGTCTGTTACCGAAGATGAGAAAAGGAGGAGTCTTATGTGGGCTAGAATAGTGAAGGAGAGCCTCATACAGGAGGTGAGATTTCAGCTGAAGTTTGAAGATTGGCGGTCTTTGGGGAGGAGTAGAGAGGTGTCACAGGAAGAAGGAAAAGCACAGGTCATGTGTGTGGGCACAGGACAAACAAGGGCTGCTTGGAGGGGTTTAGTGGTAGTTGGGGAAAACTAGACTATAGAAATCTGTGAATGTGAAAAAGAAGTGCTTCGTACTTTTAATATAGTGCTCGTAAACATTAAAAAATTTTTTTTATTGTGCTAAAGGTTACATAATAGAAAACATACTATTTTAACCATATTTAACTGTACAGTTCAGTGCCACTGAGTACATTCACGTTGTTGTGCAACTCTCACCATCATCCAATCTCCCGAATTTTTCACCTTCCCAAACTGAAACTCTGTCCCCATGAAATAATTTTCTTTAAATCTAGGAATGACCTAAGAGGATAGAGAGGTCCATCCGGTAAGGGAGATAGAAAATAGTGACAGAAACAAATTTTAAAAAGCAACGGAGAGGCTATCATATTGGTAATTCAGGCTGAGTGGTTGGAATGGTGAGCAAGGGATAAATATTAGAGACAGTTTATGGGAAGAAGTCATTGAAGACCAGATTATCTGACCCAAAGCCTGTTTCTTTCCCACTCTACTCCCAAGCCATGTGTGTTAACAGCCCCACAAAAAGTAGATTGCCAAAGAGCATAGGGAAGAAAAATGCAGAGTTTTATAGTAACAAGGAGAGAATTTCTGCGTAATTATGACTCTTAAGAGAAAAGGAGCAGAATAGTTTTGTTATTTGGATGAAGGTAAAACCCGATAATTTCGATACCAAAATAGAATACTTTTTATTAGACTTGGGGAAAAAACGCCCCCAGGGAAATGGAAACAGGAAGAACCAGCTCCTGGTTTAACAAAGTTGGAAAGCAAACTGGTGAAAGATTATGTAAATCAATTAGAAATAGTGACATATGGAATTCTGATTTGCATACAAAGATATAAAGGAACAGAAGAATCTCAGCTCCTTGGGAAGTCCATTTATTTTGTGCTCAAGTATCTGGTGTTTGAATTCGCAGGACTCTTTCCAAAAGTGGAATTGTGCTGATTTTCCTTCATCACGTGGTAGAGTTTGTATTTACTTAAAAAAATACTTTTCTGATAAGTTTGAGGTGAGAGTCCAAGTGCAGAGTTTGAGAGTGTAGAGATGTGATGGGAGCAGATATTCTTTTATTTACTCCAGTTCGGATTTTCACTGTATTTTTTGAAATGGAAATTGTGTTCAGAGAGGCTTTTTTTCTTGGAAACTTGAAGGTATGGCTGAAGAATTTCTGGTCGTACGATACAAAGTATTTTTTTCTCCATCTCTCTGTCATTTTCAGACCCAGTCGAGGTAAGTGTACATGTGAAGTATTCCTTTGAGACCTCTGGAAGCATTTGAGTTTCTGTATGTGGCAGAAATATGATAATTTTGTTGACATATACCCTGTATTTTGGACTTGGTTGCTATGATTCAGGTGAAAACAGCACTTTCCCCTCCTAAGTACTGTTTTTTAGGGAACTGAAGAAATTGACAGAGGCCTGGAGTAGGGGAAAGAGGAGTTACAAACACAGCAACATTTTCATGATGAAAATCTAAAGCAGATTGCGCTTATATTTACATGACTTCTGAAACGTTTAGCTCCATGGGTAGTTCTTAAATGTCCCTGTTTTTGAGCTAATGTTCATTTACAAGCCAAAGATTTTTATAAGAGGGTATAATTACATGAACTGTGCATTTTTTTGAAGATTAATTTGTCGCCAGTACCCGAGGATGGAAGAAGTAAAGAATAGAAATCTAAGTGTTGAACGTGGTCTAGCCTCTACGATTTCATAACACTGATGAAATATGCTTTTTTAAGAATTTTGATTCTTGCCAATTCTACTCTAGCAGCAATTATCAAATTTAGTATTATGAGGGTTTTAAGGAAAGTAGACATAAAACAAATGTTAAGAAATCAATGTTTTATTTAATATGGAAAATGACTACATTTCCATGACTGTGTTAGAGTCCCTACACAGTCAGTCTCCTCCAGACCCAGACATGTAACTGATGCAGAGCTCGCTAACCCCGAGTTATTTAAGGCTTTTAATCAATGAAGAATGATAAAAGTTTGCTTGTCATACTATTCTTAGACAGTGTTGATATTCAGCTGCTTGGCTTTAAAAGGGGGTGCCCTTCCCTGGTCCTTAGCCCAAGAGAGACTATGCAAGACAGAAAACATGGAGGTTTTTTAAAAAGGCATTCACTGCTACCTATAAGTAACTAAATGAAATACCAATTCTGTTTACTGAACACCATGGAATCTATAACAACAATGTACATTAAAAACACTTACTGGAAGTCTACAAATAATAAATCCTGGAGAGTGTGTGGAGAAAAAGGAACACTCCTACACTGTTGGTGGGAATTTAAGTTGGTGCAGCTACTATGGAGAGCAGTATGGAGGTTCCTCAGAAAACTAAAAATAGAATTACCATATGATCCAGCAGTCCCACTCCTGGGCATATATCTGCAGAAAACTCTATTTCAAAAAAATACATGCACCCCAGTGTTCACTGCAGCACCATTTACAATAGCCAAGACATGGAAGCAACGTAAATGTCCATCGACAGATGAATGGATAAAGAAGATGTGGCGTGTGTGTATGTGTGTGTGTGTATACACACACATGTATATATACATATATATATATATATAAAATGGAATATTACTCAGCCATAAAAATGAAATAATGCCATTTGCAGCAACATGGATGGACTTAGTATGATAATCTATAAGTGAAGTAAATCAGACAGAGAAAGACAAATATATGATATCACTTATATGTGGAATCTAAAAAACATACAAATGAACTTATTTACAAAACAGAAATAGACTCACAGACATAGAAAACAAACTTATGGTTACCAAAGGGGAAAGGGGGGGCAGAGAGGGATAAATTAAGAGTTTGGGATTAACAGATACACGCTACTGTATGTAAAATAGATAACCAACAAGGACCTACTGCATAGCACAGGGAACTCTATTCAGTATCTTGTGGTAACCTATAAAGGAGAAGAATCTCAAAAAGAATAGATGTATTAGAAAAAAACACTTACTTGGCAAAAGTTCTGGGCGTGGATGGTGGTGATGGTTGCTCAACAATGTGAATGTACTTAGTACACTTAAAAATGGCTAAAATAGTGAGTGTAATGTTGTATATATTTTATCACAATGAAAATAGCACCTAATCCTAACAAAAACGGGGGTGCCTTGCATTGATGAAATTTGGCACACAGTAAGATTCCGGGGTGCCCTGAAGGCCCAGTGTGGGAGCCCCTCTAAGTAGAGAGGAGGTGGGGACCGTATCACCCAGAGCCGTGCACTGACCTGTACAGCGTCGCACACAGGCTGTGTTCAGGACTGATTCCCACTCAGCAAGCCTTTATGAAGCACTTGATTCTGTCTGGGCAGAGTCCTGGGTGTATGTATGGTCACAATAAGAATGGGAACTTCCTCATCCTTCGGAACACTCAGTCTAGATCCAGCCAAGATCCCATTGCAAAGTAGGTTGTGATGAGTCTTTTTCTGGAGGTACCAAGTAATGTTTCCAGAACGTGGGGGAAGGAACACTTCGAAAATATTCATTTCATTAATAAAATTACATGATGGCCACAAGCAAATTTTATGTGATCAGTCAGAACTCTCGGTTTGGAAACAGCACAGGAAGCCATCTCATACTAATTTAAACAAAACGGAATCCCTTGGCTCACAAAATGGGAGAAGTTCAAGGGGTAAACCTCAGGCTTGGCTAGATCCCAGGTTTCAAATAGTGATGTTGTGACTTTCTTTGTCTCTCCATCTGTTGGAGCTTTTCTCTTTTCATTCGACTTTGTTTTGGGGAGCAGTGGCCAGTATCACCCTGGGCTTGTATTTTCATTAGTCACTGACCCTGGTGGAAGGAACAGCCTCTTTCTTGATAGATTCTGATTGGCCTGGCTGGGGTCTGGTGTCCAGCCTTGAGTACAGATGGTGATGGTGTGTGTGTGTACATGTATGCAGGTGGGGGGGTGAGTCCTTAGCCTCACTTTGGACTAAGAACACAGCAGGATGAGTCTCCAGAGTGTTCTGGACAAACAAGACTGTACTCTATAGCAATAGTTTCAAAAGCTGATCATGTTGTCCGTTATTAATTATCTCTTATTGAAATAGAAATGTTAAGCACAATGCTTGATTCTCTAAGCATTATCATTAATGAGGTTTTACTAGTATTGAAGTGAACTGTCTGGCAATGTTGAAAACTTGTGCAGGATAGAAAAATGATGATTGGGAAAGGCCAATGCAATGTTTTTTAGAGGGAGAGAAGATCTGATGGTCTCTTTTGTGAAGTACATTTATAGATGTTTGTGTTTTTTTTTTTTTGCGGTACGCGGGCCTCTCACTGTTGTGGCCTCTCCCGTTGCGGAGCACAGCCTCCGGACGCGCAGGCTCAGCGGCCATGGCTCACGGGCCCAGCCGCTCCGCAGCATGTGGGATCTTCCCGGACTGGGGCACGAACCCGTGTCCCCTAGCATCGGCAGGCGGACTCTCAACCACTGCGCCACCAGGGAAGCCCTATAGATGATTTGATGATGGGAATATTTAGCAGTAACCAGGATGTGCTCCAAAAACAGTACACTGCAGATTTAATCCCACTTTCTGATACAGAGGGAAAATTGGGGTTAATGAAACTCTAAAAGGTTCATTAAATTGACCCCATTAATAAATATGGCCCTAGGCCATCCAGAACTAGTTATCATTGCCCATCTAGGAGCACCTAAGAAATGCCTTATATTGTATTTTCTTTGGCTTATTCATTGAGAGCCTCTGCCGTTCCTGGTAAAAATGATAGTTTCTTAGTGTGGGAGGATTACTAATAAAATGAACTTACACCTGTTCACCAATTCAGTATACATGCATACTTATGCATATAATTTTGCTGTGGCTTCAGAAGATTCATGGATCATTTCATGAACTCATGGACTGCAGGTTAAGAACCACCCCACTTGTTCATTGTTAAAATATGATTACATAACTACAGAAAGAGGACTGTAGTGATCAACTACCAATAGGACATGTGTAGTTGAAAATGCAGTTTGAATTGTGTGTTCAACAGTAGTGCCAGGTTATACATTTGGTCACATCATCTTACGCAGTAAATATTTATGCAAGATGGCTATCTAGCTTTTTTCGGGTCGGTCTCCTGGCGGGAAGTCATGGTGGCCTCAGGCTGGTCCGAGCTAGGCCGGCAACCTCGGACCTTTGGCGGCGTCCTTTGTTTGGCAACTGCAGAGATGGTGAGAAGCCGACGTGCACGTTGAAGCTTAAAACCAGCGAATGGAACCCTGAAATGAGTAAGAATGGATGCAGATTAAAGATGTTGGCTGTGGACTTGGAAAAAAGTCACATGAAAACCATCGTTCAAAGATACTGAGTGTAAGGATCTTTGTGATGAAATTTCTATGAATGGTACAGTCTCAGCCTCAGTTTGAGGCCGAAAATGATGCTCCAGAACAAGACACTAACTAGCAGCAGTGCCGTTTCCGCTGCCCTGGACCCGAGGCGGAATTTCTCTCGTGTGTGTAATAGAGAAGATCTTTGGAACAGGCTTGGGGGGAGTGTTCTTTTTGCTTCCCCTGTCCTGGCCTTTGAGTTGTGCTGAGTGGCAGGGAGACTTTTACTTAGGTTTGTCTTCTTCGCCGGGTGTCTGCAGTGAGTGAGACAGAATTGAACTGCTTTGCCTGAAGCAGGTGAAACGATGAAAAAAAAAAAAAAAAAAAAAAAAAAAAAAAAAAGATGGCTATCTAGGCGAAAGAATCCCATGAAATAGGGAATGTGGAGTGGCCCATATAAACAGGCCAGAGATATCAGTTGATCTGATTAGTTGATTTCTGACAAGTGGAAAAAGATGAGGCTCAGTAAGCTTGCAGGTATTGACAGGTAGAGATAGCATCATTTAGGAAAAATATAATCAGAAGCCAGAGTTATCTTGGTAAATGGGAGAAAATGTAAGACATGAATAAATAGGAGAATGGTGGTGGATAGGAAGGCCAACTTTGAGGTCATACCTCCACTTACTTGGTGTATGACCCTGAGCAAGTTACCTACCCTCTCTAACAGTGAGTTTCCGCATCTTTAAAAGAGTGACGATAATAGTCCTTACCTCCTGTGGCTATGGGAAATTTATCTGAACCAGTCTGAGTAAAGCGCTGGCATACAGTGAGTGCTCAGTGGAAATCCTAGCTCTTACCATTATTGTTGATTGTTATTAATAGTTTCAATTAGAAATGAAATCGAGGAATAGGAACAATAGGAACTACAAGCATAAATAATTGCTCATGTGAAAGTATGACGTAAAAGATTCCATCGTGAAAACAATTAGCAATGTAGATTTAATAAATTCAACCACAAAACTAACATTATTTTAGAGCGAGGAAATCCTTCCAATTCTCTGTGCCCTCATGAGATCCTTAATTGAGAACTCTATTCTTCTCTGAATTCCAAAAATAGAGATTATTATGAAGATAGTTTAGACTAGTGAGTCTCAACGCTTTCTTAGAGCAATATAAATGAAGATTGATATTCACATATATCCCATACTCCATGGCAGATTTGATTTAAAAAGCGTTGTGTGGGTATGTGTGTGTGGGCAGCAAAGCAAATAGCACCATGAGCTTTTTGTTTTTGTGGTATTCATAAAAATCAATACTCGGCATAAAAATATTATTCTCTTAGAGTTGCTTATTATGGGCTGTAGCATAGATCAGACAGGCTGCAGGGTGGTATACTGTGATGGTTTTAACTTCCATCTCTTTTCCCATCTGTGAAAATATTAGGATGCAAACGAGTGAGTGGCTTTATTGTAGGAAGAATCATGGACCTGTTGTGTGTTTCTATTTTAAAAGTAAATAATTCACAAACATCAATTTCATTATTATTAACAAATTACTTGGCACACGGCTCACAACTGATCATGCCCTATTGTATGGTACTCTGATATAAAGGAGAGCCTGAGAAATTAGTAAAAATGCCATAATCCCCCCTCTTCCTCTACACAGTTGAAATCACTAACTAGAATAATGCTATTCAAATTGGAGAACCGTTCAGTTGATGATACCAAATATATAGTTGCTGTCTTCTTTGGACGATAGAATAAAACAAGAAGAAATCCTGTTAGGGATTTAGATCAGCTATGAAAATCTGCTGACTTTATATCACGGTTAAACATTGGGCTAGACTTATCGTTCGGAGAAGGCCCATGACGGCTTTTACTCTGCAAGGTTTGAAAGGTAAGAATAATTTTCATGTTTGAGATTTTTTTTGATGTAGCTGTAACCAGAATAGAAGTGTCTTAGATTATGACTTTTCCTCAGATTGAGTAATTCGGCTGTAATAAATCAGCATATGTTGCTGGCTAGTCTAAAAACTACATGAGGATAAAAACACGTTCTGTAAAACCATCCATAGTATCAAGTCTTTACGATTTCACTCTGCTGAAGATTTAATGCCAGCACCATACACCAGATAATTTCCAGTTTCTCTGAAAGAGAATGTCAATCGAGAAAAAACGTTTGAACCCCTATCTGAATCCTGGAGAGAGAAGTACTTTCTAAGACTAGAGCAGTGTGTTTTGTTTGATTTTAGGTTTCAAGTCTCAAAAGGATAGACTGTGATTTATGGGTATCATTCATTATATTGAAAAACACAATAATGTTGGTGCAGTAATTAATCCCTATTAATCCTGTAAATTAATGTTTTTAAAGGAGGGTATGGTTTTATTAAAATGTGCTTTGGTTTTCACTGTTTGTATGCGGGTCTTATTTATTAGCTGAGAACATATTTCACAAAACATGTTGAACAAATAATGTTATACATACTTTTATTGAGGTGTAATTGGTATAACATATTTTTCAGGTGTATGTTTTGATATCTATATATATCATAACTTTTATAACTGAAAATATGTAACCTTTGACCCCTTCACCCATTTCGTCCCACCACCCACCAAAAAATATTTTATATGACTTTCAGTTCCTCATAATTGTCATTTATAAATATAAATTTAGATAAACCGGTTTATATGCCTGTTTAGCCTTGATTCTTGTTATTCTGAGCAGATCTCAGTTGTGGACTTAGAGTCATTTCCAAGGTTCACATGTTGATAATAAATGTAACGTAATTTTAAAAAAGCCTGGAGCAGTGGAAGAAAAGCACACGTACACATAAACTGAGCATTTTGATTATATAAAGATTCTGTGTGCCAAATAAAATGCCTATGTGCCAAAGAAAATTAAGACAAAAGATGGAAAATGATAATTAGGTTAATTAGCTCTATATTAGGAGCTAATACAAATCAATAAGACCGTGGAGACTTCCAGTAGGGGTGGGAAAAAACAAAGAACATGAAGAGACAGCTCATAGAAAAGTCAATACAGGAGGAGTGCGTGAACATCTAAACTGTTTCGTCATGCTAGTAAGTAGAGAGATGGAAATGAAAGCAACAGTTAGATAGCATTTTTCACCTATCAGGTTTTCAGAGAGGAGGACAAATGATGGATAGATGGATTCCGCTGTGAAGGATGTCCACAGGAAGTAAGTATAAAGAGAAAGAAGTGATATGGCCATCAGAAGCAGTGTGATGTGATTCCACAGCAGGAACTCTCCAGCCAGAAGGCCTTGTATGAATCTCAGCTTCACACTTACTAGCTGTGCAATCTTGAGCAAGTTACTTACCCTTGGTTTTCCCATCTGTAAAATGGAGATAATCATAGAATTTATCAAACGGAATTGTTATAAGGGCTCATTGAGTTCATATATGTAAAGTGCTTAGAAATGTACTTCGCCCATGTAAGCCCTACGTAAGTATGTTTGCTTTATTGTTGTTATTATTGATTATCATTGCCGTTATATACCTCAGAAGGTCCAGTTTCTTGGACTGTATCATCAGGAAATTATTATACATGTGGACAAAGATTAGCGTATAATGGTGTTCGTTTTAGCGTAACTTAGAAAAATTTAAATAGCTTTTTCCCCAATGAATTAAGAATTAGCCAAATCATGGTAAATTTATTTTTATTACTATCATGTAATATTTGCAGTCATGTCTATGGAGAAAATTTAATAACTTGGAAAATCATTAAAATGTTTTTCATTTAATATTATATATGCAAATGTATTTACAGAATTTGTGCACATTTATGTATGTGTATATTTCATTCCCAGTGGAAGGAAAAGTCTCAAAATCAGAAGCGGTTGTCACTGAATAGTAGGATTTCTGTTTCGTTAATTTTTCTTTTTTGTAATCACCAAATTTTCTACGATGAGAACGTTATTTCTGCAGCAAAAAATTATTAAAAGAGCACCAGCAATGATCTTGAGAGTGTAATAAATCTCCCACATATGAGAACAGATCATCTCTGTCTCCAGACGGTACTATCATTTTCACAGAGAAGTGAAGGATTCTGGGCTGATGGGCATTTTGTTTCCTTATAATCTGTGCTTGCTGGGTGTGTTTGCCTCTCGCTCTCCACACCAGCCCTAGAAGACCCAGTGGTCGGTGCTCTGGGACAGCGAGAGGTGGGCGGGCCCTGCACACGCCCATCTGAATGTTGCTCTGTTTCTTGCAGGTTTAACCTGCTTCCAGATTCTTTAAGGTTGTAGGACCATTTGTCGTAACAGCCATTAAAACTACTTGAGAGTGAATTAAACTGTTATGTTTATAATTGTCTGAATAAGCAACCATGATGAATAATGCAAGTTTTTCGTAACAGTTTATTTCCTAAGCTAATAAAGGAACTTAAGAGCTATTAGGGCAGAATAAAAACATTGCTTAAAAAAATCCATTATCCTCACATTTATTCCTTCTCTACCTTAATGATCTTTCCTATTATTCCACCATGGGGTCCCGGTTTTATCAGGCCTGAAATCTGACCCCTTCAGTTCCTTTGTGTAAGAACGGTTCTTTCGGGTGCTTAGGTTAGATGGACCGTCTTTTGTTTCTTCTTTTCATTTCTGTTTTTGTAAAGTTGTGATGTTCTCCTGTAGTGATCCTTTAGCTTAATGATATGAAGAAAAGTTAAATGTGAATGAACAGGAAGAGTTTTATTTATTAATTGGGATTGGGTGATCATTGGAAATTTTGTAAGCCTCGTAGAGTTTTTTTGGTAGGCTAATCAGTTGAAAAATATTTTAAAGATCGACTTTTATGTATAAGTATGAAATTCTTATTTTTTAAAAACCACTTATATTGTTAATTCATGGTTTGGAATTGTTCCGCTGACTAGATGCTATATTCACCAAGGGTCTGATGACCTTTATGTAGTGACTTATCTAGATTTATATTTATAGTTAGTCAGCTGTTACTGTGAAGTAGTATTTCTTTGTAGTAAAAAGTAATTTTTTTATGAGATAAGTTACAGGAAAATTAATTTCTACATAAGTTTCCTTAACATCAGTATATATGACAAATTATCTTCCAAAAGACTTTAATGTATTTCAGTTTGACCTACTGGTAATTTTGGGGTGTAGTTTTCCAAAGGGGCATAAAGTTCAGCATAGAATTCCTTAAGCTAGGCAACAGTCAAGGTAGATTACAGTTACCTTCCAGGAAGTGGGATCAGTTGAACCAAACAGAGGCCAAATCAGCTAAACAGGGGTTAGGAATTTACACATGATGCCTTATTTGTTCCTTTCTTTATTTTAAAATTACCAAAGACAATAATAATATCCATATTTTGCCACTCAGAGTTAACACGTGTTCATTTGTCATTTGTTTCAGATCTTTCTTTAAATTATTAGAGGCAAAATATCACAGCTGAAGTTCAAGTCCTATTTGAATCCCTTCCCCCCTTCCTCTCTGTCTCTGCAGAGACAGTTGAAGTCAAGAATGTCATATATATTCTCTGTCCGTATTTTTATTCTACACACATATATATATGCATATATTTAACAATTTTACAGAAATGGAATCTCACTCTTGCAAAATATCTAACAATTTTTGAGCTCCATGTGTGATGATGTATTCAGATCTAGTTCATTCCACTTTCATTACTTTATGTATTCTGTGGCTTATCTGGTTCTTTATTACTGGGCACTTAGGTTGTTTCCAGTGTTATTGCTAATAAAAATAGTGCTGCAAAGACCAATTTTGTAAATGTCTCCTTATACACACGAGTAGAGATTTCTGTAGGATATATAACCAGAAGTAGAATTCCTGGGTAATGGAGAATGTATGTATCTTTTTGCAAGTTTTACATGATGCAGGGGCAGTGTATTTGTACTAATTTACATTGTGTGTAAGGTACTGGTTTCCTCACTTCCTTGTTGGCACTTTGTATTGCTAGTAGGAAACAGTGTCTCATTTGTAGTTTAAATGTGAATCTCCTCATTACTAGTGAGGTTGACATATTCTAGGTTTATCAGAGTGGGTTTCCTCTTAAATTGCTATTCATATCCTGTTACCCAGATTTCTTTTTTTTTTTAATTTATTTATTTTTGGCTGCGATTGGTCTTTGTTGCTACGCGCGGGCTTTCGCTAGTTGCGGTGGGCGGGGGCTACTCTTCGTTGAGGTACGCGGACCTCTCACTGTTGTGGCCTCTCCCGTTGTGGAGCACAGGCTCCGGACGCGCAGGCTCAGCGGCCATGGCTCACGGGCCTAACCGCTCCGCGGCATGCCGGACCGGGGCATGAACCCACGTCCCCTGCATCGGCAGGCGGTCTCTCAACCACTGCGCCACCAGGGAAGCCCCCCCAGATTTCTTTTGACTCATCTTCTGTTTATTGATTTATAAAAGCAATTCATCTGTACGTTAAACCTTTGGTTATATGAGTTGAAAATATGATCTCCTAGTCTATGGCCTGTGCTTTAACCTTGTTACGGCATTCTTTTTCATACAAATGCTTTACATTTTGATGTAAAATTTCATTTTTTTCTTAAGGTTTGTGCTTTACATGCCTTACCCAAGAAACCTTTCCCTACTTTACATTCCTAAAGATATTTTCTGATATGTGCTTTCTTCTCTATTTCTGTTTTAAGTCTCAAAACTTTTCACGTAGTTGATAAAATAATTTATTTTTCAGAAATGTGGTTACTCTAGAAAATGTCCTGTTGCCACCACCATCCTTTAACATAATCTTCACAGCAATAGGAATAATTTCCTACCATATTTAAGGAGCTAAGAAAATAAAACCGTTACTGACTTACCAAGAGCAACAGCTACATAGCTATTTAGAAGTTTTTTCAGTAAACACAAGATAAAGCACAGAAGTCAGGGTTGTGTTTATTTCTGATTTGGTTTTGAGGTTCAAATATTTGTGAAAATAAAATGTGAGTGTGGGAAGATGAAATAGAGGAAACTTCTACTTTTGATGATTCCAGTTGTCAGTGTAGATTTAGATTATTTTAAACTTCATGGGAAATGAACATAAGGCAACACAGGAAAAGCGCAAATGATATAAATTTGGGCTCTCTTCTCGCAACATAATTGGTCACCTGATGTATGATAGGGGTAGTCAGTAGCCCTTTGGGCACAATGCCTAAATAAGACTCTTATATTCACAGTGGGTGGCCTGGGTCAGGGAGGGGAGCTCTGTCGCAGACTCAAAGACAAAAATTACTCATTTTTAGAAACTATAAAAGAATGTTCATAAGACTGGAAAGCACTGGCAATTGAGTTTTCGAGGCTACAGTTGGTGTTGCCATTGTAAGGCTCTCAGACGAACCTATTTTTCCTTTCTAAGAAAGGAAGGAACTTTTTTTTTTTTTTTACCGTCTTTCTCTACTCTTGTTTCTGCCTCTGCAAGTTAAATTACTGATAGACACTGCCTGCATCTTATCATTGAAGGGCTGAATCTGAATCCCCAAACTGTGACTCCTTAGCCAAGAGACTAGTTAGAAGTCCAGCTTGATCTTTTTTTTACTTCACTTATATATTCTAACACAAATTCAGTCTTCTGAAACTTAACTCATTTGAACTACACTTTGAGGAAGAAGTCAGCCCCAAGAAAACAAGTGATTAAATATAAGGGATTCATTGCTTGCTTGCTTTTTTTTTTTTTTTTTTTTTTTTTGCCGTACGCGGGCTTCTCACTGCCGTGGCCTCTCCTGTCGCGGGGCACAGGCTCCGGACGCGGACGTGCAGGCTCAGCGGCCATGGCTCACGGGCCCAGCTGCTCCGCGGCATGTGGGATCTTCCCGGACCGGGGCACGAACCCGTGTCCCCTGCATCGGCAGGCGGACTGTCAACCACTGCGCCACCAGGGAAGCCCTCATTGCTTTCTTAACAGTAAGAATGGCGTCGCTGCACCCACCTGTTCCCACAGAGAAGAAGCTATCCCATTGGTGGACACATAGCATCAGTCAGTCCTGCCTTCAGTGTTGCCCATGGGCCAGTCTTAGTTGCCATGTGCTTTCCCAGCATGAGTCTCCGTGGCGACCCTAGGAGACAGGTGTGCCACACCTGCTTTGCTGGTGAGAGACGGATGCTTTTACCAGGCTGAGTAGACCTTTGTGATCTGGATCCCACAGTAAATGCAGAGCTGGGCTGATAACCCCATACTCACAGACTCTAAAAACCCTTTTCTTATCGATCCTATCTGCTTAATTAAAATGAGCAGTGGTGTTAGAATTGTATGACTTTGTGCCTTGGAATGAGTGGCTTCTCAAATTCCTACCTGGGGAGATGTGGAGTCAAAGATCAAGAGCCAGGGATTCTTGCTGTGTGCTTGCAGAAGAGGCAGACATTAGCCTTCAGTGTTGCAGGAATAAATATTCTCTTTTCCCTCACCTTGCCTCTTGTTTATAATAACAGTAGATGGAAAGTAACCTTTAAAAATTGTATTAAATTTTTTAATTTTAAAAATAAAATGAATAAAAATTTTAAAAATCATGTCAGAAGTTTTAGAAAATATGCTAATAATCTTATATGTGTGAACTTCCTGTTATTATGAAATATAAGTAGTGACCAAATTGCTTCCGGAAGTAAGCTCACCTCAAACCAGCTGGCTGCTTCTCACCCATGCTATTCCAAATCAGGTGACCTGTGCTTCCAGTAAAGTGCTTAAACGATCTATTAATAAGTTTACAGTAAAAGCCCATTCTTAAAACCAGGACACAGAGGAGACGACAAGAAGCCGGACCATCCTCCACAAGATAACAAATCAGATTCTCTCACATTCTCAGTTCACAGGATCTCCCCCTTGAATGGAGCAGTAACAGGAGTTTATGGGCTTCAAATTTAAAGAGACTCAATTCAGGGAACTCTTAACACCGCACTGTAATAGTTAACCTTGAAGCTTGTCCTGGATCTCGATGCAGGTGGTACCACCCATAAGTGTCTTGTGATGTGCTGTTGTCCGAAGACAACCTAAGTAGGACTACACTGTCCAGAAGGTTGGAGGATGGGTCTCAGTGGTATTGTGTTGAGGTTTTTTTTTTTAAAAAGGACAAAGCAGAAGCAGATTGTAGAGCAGTACATATCGTGATGATGCCATTTGCATAGTAGAGCAGTACATATCATGATGATGCCATTTGCATAAAAAATTTAAAGCAATAAATGTGTCCATTTATTGTTCATATGTGTGTATATAATGAAGTATAAACAGATGGGACAAAGATAGCAACGAACCTTTTGTTACTGCTTGGCCCTGGTGAAGGAGGGACACACAGAGACATCACCCTTATCTGTAATATTTTCATTATATATTTGAAAAGATCTGAGATGGATTTCATGAATGCTATAACATCTTAAAATTCTAGGTGGTAGGTCTGTGAGCGTTTTGTTACATGTTGATATTCTTGCTTTTACTTTTCTGTACTTGAATTTCCTCCCCCCCAATAAACACCACAACAAAACATGATCAGAAGCCAGGAGGATTTGCTACTGGTAACCCAGCCCCCAAACAGAGCTATTTTGGACCCAGAACTAAAGAGTTTCTTTGATTCCTTGTTTACGCTGTTGAAAAGAGAAGTCTGCTGTGACCAGCTAAAAGGAGTGGCATTAAGCTCTTCTTGCCCAAACGAAGAGTATGTAGTTGGGACGTAATAAGAAACTGCCCTTTGGGTCCCCAAATTGTGTTAAGGTGACGTTGAATTGAGAGCTGGAATGTTGAAGTTTATCTGAGACTTTCTTACATGCCTTGGTTTGTGGCTTGGGTGGCTATGTGTTTTGTATGTCTGGGAACTCTGGCAGCAACCTGCAAAGCACACCTCGTCACTGCTCCTGTCCAAATGGTGTGTGACACTGTTGTGCTCTCTGAGCACATAAATGATAGAAGCACAACCTCCATTATTATGGGTGAGAAAGAAATCTGGATGACCAGCCTATAAGTACTCACTGCTTGGAGTCACGTTTTTCCCCCCAGAGTCTAAGATGGTCACATTAACTCACAGATAGGTAAGAAAAATCATTTCTTTGAGAGACCCTGCTTCTTTGAGAGAGAGTGAAAGGTCCCCAGCCATGTAGGTAAGGTCACAAGGCACTAGTTTGTATTTTCATTTTATTTCTGTACTTTAAACTTTGATTTAAGCTTCTGCAGTTTAACTACAGTGCGGTGTTAAGAGTTCCCTGAATTGAGTCTCTCTAAATTTGAAGCCCATAAACTCCTGTTACTGCTCCTTTAAGGGGGGAGATCCTGTGAACTGAGGATGTGAGAGAATCTGATTTGTTACCTTGTGGAGGATGGTCCGGCTTCCTGGCATCTCCTCTTTCTGTGTCCTGGTTTTAAGAATGGGCTTTTATTGTAAACTTTATTAATAGACCGTTTAAGCACTTTCACTTATTGGAAGCACAGGTCACTTGATTTGGAATAGCATGCGTGAGAAGCAGCCAGCTGGTTTGAGGTGAGCTTCGTTCCGGAAGCAATTTGGTCACTACTTATATTTCATAATAACAGGAAGTTTACACATATAAGATTATTAGCATATTTTTTAAAACTTCTGACATGATTTTTAAAATTTTTATTCATTTTATTTTTAAAATTAAAAAATTTAATACAATTTTAAAAGGTTACTTTCCATTTACTGTTATTATACAATATTGCCTGTTTTCCCAGTGTTCTATAATACATCCTTGAGTCCAGCTTATACCCAGTAGGTTGTACGTCCTACTCCCAGTCTCCTATATTGCCCCCCACCCATTGGTAACCACTAGTTTGTTCCATATATATGAGAGTTTGGTTCTTTTTTGTAATATTCACTGGTTTGTTGTATTTCTTAGATTCCACGTATAAGTGATATCATGCAGTATTTTCCTTTCTCTGACTTACTTCGCTTAACATAATCCCTTCCAAGTCCACCCATGTTGCTGCAAATGGCAAAAGTTCATTTTTTTTTTTTATGGCTGAGTAGTATTGAGTTGTATAAAAAACTTCTGACATGATTTTTGAACTGGACAACCCATAGATTGAGAAATGAATAAACATGCATTGTTCTTTAAAGAGTTTTTGTTTCCTTTATGTTAAAAATGAAGTAACCCTTTAAAAGTATCTACATTTTGATGTGACTTTTCCTTCATGGTTTTTATAGAAAACATGTGAAATGCTAGTTTTGGAATTTGTGTACGAGTTTTTTAAAATACAGGATGGTTTAAAGGGCTTTGTTGACATTATGTCATTTAGACTGATAACATCCTTCTCATGTGATTGATTATAGGGTCATTCTTAAACCTGCTATTATATAGAGGGGAATTTTTACTAAAGAGAAAGTATGTTTTCCTTAAAGTCCTAAGGAAAATCACGGTAAAAACAGAATTTAGGAGGGTGGGAGTAGGAGAAATGGATGAAGGAGGTCAAAAGGTGCAAACTTCCAGTTATAAAATAAATAAGTTCTGAGGATGGACAGCATAGTGACTACAGTTAATAACACTGTATTGCATGTTTGAAAGTTGCTTATAGAGTAGATCTTAAAAGTTCTCATCACAAGAAAAAAAATTTTGTAACTGTGTAAGGTAATGAATGTTAACTAGATTTGTTGTGGTGATCGTTTCACACTGTATCCTGAAACTAATATACGGTATATTGTCAATTATATCTCATTTAAAAAACAAAACAACAGAATTTAGGACTAAGTAAGTTACTTTCCTTGGGACATTTTACCATGAACCTTATTTAAGCTATGATAGTTAAAGGGACCACCTAGATAATCACATATCTTTATATGAAGTTTAAATATAAAATTTCTATTTTGATAATACATTTTAGTTTCAACATTTTATGATCTCAATTTACAAAATACTAACCTAGAAATTGACCTCTTGACTTAATAATTAGGGGTATTTTTTAGGTAATTCTTTGGAAGATAAAAATAACAGTTAAAATATACTTACTATAACTGGAGAAATGTTCCATCTGAATGCTGGAGTCTAGGTTTACAAGTTTTGACAAAAACAATGTTGTGGCAATAAAAACAAGGGCTAAGGCTAGCGGATAAATACTAGGGAATCCACAGCTACCCCCTGGGTTATTGAAATTAGGCTCTGAATAGTTCACGGTTCTGAACAGTTCTGAACAGTTCATGCTCATAGTAAGGAAAAACACTAACAATTTTTGTGCAGAAAGAGAAAATATAAATGGCTAATAAACATATGAAAAGATGTTTTATCTCACTATCAAGGAACTATAAATTAAGACGCTAAGAATCTATTGCTTGCTTTCCACTTTGATAAAAATTTTAAAATAAGCTGTGTTTTTTGAAGTGAGAGATATACATATGCTTCTCATGAGATTACAAACTGGGATGTCTTTTCTGGAAAGCAGTTGGCAATATGTTAAGAGCCTTGTTTTGTTTACCCTTTGACCCAGTATCCCCACTTCTAGGAAACTATCCTTAGGGAAAAATGAGAAATGTGGACAAACGTTCACAGTGATTTATTGCGGTATTAGAAGACCAAGAAAACAACAACTAATAGGGGAATTAGTGAACAAAGTTTGGTACATTCCTATTATTTGGGACTTTATAGCTGTAAATATTGTAAATATTTTCTAACAACTTTCAAGAATAGAAATTACTGAGTGAAAAAGCAAAGTATAAAACAGTCTATACAGCATGAGCTTTTCACGTATCCATGTATGTAAAATATACATTCTTAGATGTATTCATAGATGAAACAGATTCATAGATGAAATACACTATTTCTCTGGGTGGTGATATTATGAGGGATTTCATTTTTCTTAACACTTTTAAAATTCTCTGTTATCTATAATTAGTCAATTGTTTTTATCATCAGAAAGTTAAATAGTTAAAACAGCTGCCCTTTTATTTTTTTATTGAAGTAGAGTTGATTTACAATGTGTTAGTTTCTGGAGTACAGCAAAGTGATTCGGTTTTTTATACACACACACACACGTATGTGTGTGTATGTATATTCTTTTTCTTTATGGTTTATTATAGGATTTTGAGTATAGTTACCTGTGCTATACAGTAGGACCTTGTTGTTTATCAGTTTTATATATAGTAGTTTGTATCTGCTAATCCCATACTCATAATTTATCCCTCCCCCACCCCCTTTCCCCTTTGGTAACCATAAATTTGCTTTCTATGTCTGTGAGTCCATTTCTGTTTTGTAAAGAAGTTCATTTGTATCATATTTTAGCTTCCACATATAAGTGATATCATATGGTATTTCTTTCTCTTTCTGACTTACTTCACTTAATATGATAACCTCTAGGTCCATCCATGTTACTGCAGATGGCATTATTTCATTCTTTTTTGTGACTGAGTAGTATTCCATTGTATTTATGTACCACATATTCTTTTCTTAAAAAATAAATTTATTTATTTATTTATTTACTTATTTATTTTTGGCTGTGTTGGGTCTTTGTTGCCGCGTGCAGGCTTTTCTCTAGTCGGGGCGAGCAGGGGATACTCTTCATTGCGGTGCACAGGCTTCTCATTGCGATGGATTCTCTTGTTGCAGATCATGGGCTCCAGGCACACGAGCTTCAGTAGTTGTGGCACACGGGCTCAGTAGTTGTGGCTTGCGGGCTCTAGAGTGCAGGCTCAGTAGTTGTGGCGCACAGGCTTGGTTGCTCTGTGGCATGTGGGATCTCCCCGGACCAGGGCTTGAACCTGTGTCTTCTGCGTTGGCAGGTGGATTCTTAACCACTGTGCCACCAGGGAAGCCCATGTACCACATATTCTTTATTCATTCATCTGTCGATGGACATTTAGGTTGCTTCCATGTCTTGGCTATTGTAAATAGTAACAGCTGCCCTTTTATAAGCAAAGATACTATCTAGCATTTTTTAAAAAAATATTCTTCTTTGAACATTGTAAAGTTTTAATGGATGATTTGATTATTTAAACAGAGTATAAATTACTGAGTTTGATGCTCTGGAGTATAAAGAAATATAGTATGATGTCAGCCTTCCAGGAGTATAAAACGTGATTGGAGAGGCAAGATAAAACTCTGCTGAAAATCCTACAAGTTCCCTGAGTTTTCAGAACCTACCTCTATAGTTACATTAAAATAGAGGGTGGAAATCTAGTTTCCATTCTTGCAACCACCTGATAACCAGCAGTGATTAATAGAAGTATTAATTTTGATCATTTACGCGGATTCACTGAGGCCTGCTTGGCCCATCTGTGAAGACATGTTACACCCCGCCACCCTCCCCTTTCCATGTTTAGATTAAAACTTAAACAATTGTCTTGCAGGTGTTGGGTCTCTGCTAGTTCATATGTGACAGCTAATAAAGGAACCTTCTTATTTTTTTGCTAAGGATATTAATTTGACCACATGTTGGCTTACCTCATGCTCAGCACAATAGCAGAAGGAAGGAGGTGGGAGGAAGGATTCTTTTAAGGTTTTTTTTTTTTAATCTAAAAATTGTTGCTTTTTAATTTTCAGGAAGGCATTACTGAGGGCCTTTCACCAAGTTGTTGGAATTTTCTTCATATCAATTTGCTAATATAAATTGTTTAGAAGAAAATACTCTAGAATTAGTGTTAATATTCCAAATTGAACACTATTCCAGTAGTAAACAGTGATGGGGCAAGGATACTGATCTTTCATAGAAAGAAGGGTGGCACTTTTGAATACTACAGTAATACTAAAATGGTTAAAAGAGCTGCTAACTAATGTAGAAATGGGACGGTGAACTAATTTCTTTAGAAGGATGTATTCCTAATGAAGTGGGACCTCTGTTAGATTTGAGTGATTTACATTCATTTAGATTCATTATGTGCATATGCTTGCAAATCATATTCTAGAATGATGAAAGGAGATATTTGGCATGCTTGGCAGTCTGGTGAAATCCTGTCTGTCAGTGGTAATTTATGCAGACTTTAACACTGTTTTCTTTGAAGAATAAGCTGTTTAATGAATGGATCAATACAATTTCACAAAAGTAAACCATTCAATCAAAACTAATTATATGTTTGGGAGGCATGATAAAATCATTTTAATATGGGAAACTGTATGAAAAGAGATATTTTTTTATGACCCCCCCCATGCAGTTTATGGCCATAGACTCTGATTTGAAGACTTTCTTTAGTTGAATAAAATATAATCAGGGGAACGCTGCGTGTAACAGGGTCTTTGTTGTTGTTGTTAATAGGCTGTATTTCCCCTAGGTTACAGATTATCATCTTCCTAACAGACATCTCTGACTTTGATTACTGTGTAGTGGCGGAATTGAAATTGCACTGACTTGCATTTGCATTCTGGTTCTGGATGGCTATTAGTACTGTGACCTTGGGAAAGTTATTAATTTCTGTAAGCCTCAGTTTCTCCATTTGTGAGAATCTACTTAATTCATTGGGGAGGGGATTGTGAAGAATAAGTGAATAATACACACAGAGTCCTTAGCACAGAGCTTGGCGCTTATGTCAGTGTTAACTCTGCAAATGGTTGCCATTAATAAGATACATATTTTTAACTACTTGGTATTAACATTTTCTTAGACTAAAACATGTAAGTCCAATAATTTTGCACCTTAACTTCACATCTTCCTGAAAATTGTCCACTGTCAGATTTCAACACTGAGATGTGTATGTTTTGTGTTTTCCAGATCACACAACCTGATGGTCAAGAAATCGAATAAAAAAGTTTTTTGTTAACAATTATTTTGTATAATAATGAGTTGTCTTATTTTAACATTTTTAGAGTTTAATATTTGAAAAATCCTGAATGTCAGTATTTTAAGATCCTATCAGTCAGGATCTTTACTTCAACCTTTTGGTGGCTTCTTATTGCCATTAGGATAAGAAGGCCAAACTTTTTAATACAGCCTCTAAGACCCTGACGAGCCCTTTTTCTCCTCTCTTACCTTCTCTCTCACAGCACAGCTCTCTCTGTGCTGAATTTCTTCCAAGTGTTCCAACAGTACCTACTCTCACCTGTGGGTAGTTTTCCCTGCATACCTCCCAACCCCACAGCTGTCTTGCCCCACGTGTGTCTCCTACCTCTTAGGACTTCAGGGCTCAGCTTGCCATTTCTCCATCAAGAAGGGGTTCAAACTCTGTGATCTTAAATTCTCCCTCTATGTATTCTCACCGATCTTCATACTTTTCTATCAAGTATATACATTATCAGTATTGTGATTATTAGTACTACTAGTACTACTGCTTTGTCATTTTGTGTTACTTGTTTAACTGTCTTCCCTTCTAGAATGTATGCCTGCATGAGGACACTGCTGTGTCTCTCTTGTTCACTTTTATCTTACTGTGCTTTGCATTTGAAAGTTGGAAACCTCTGAACTGGAAAAGAGTGGCAAGAGCCACTGAGGGACTCGGCACCTGTCAGACAGCTGTTACGTGGGCAGATGTGCCTTGTTGCCTGCCCTCGTATGAAGCAGGAACTTCCCTTTAAAAACCTTCTCTAACTTCCCATTAGAGACCTTGCATTTGTAAAATGCTTTGTAATTCCAAAGAGCTCTCAAATTTTTATTAATAGAGAGCATTCAAACTTTGCTGGAAATAGGCAGATTTCTCTTCGTGTAGGTAAAATCCAGTTATGACTGGTTCAAGAACTAGTCAATATTTTGTTGCAGTGCCATTTTGTTAAACTTGGTAACTTCCAAAAGTGAAATCCCTCTAAAGATGATGCGGTATATATTTACAATGGCATATTTCTCAGCCATAAAAAAGAATGAAATCTTGCCATTTCTGACAACATGGATGGACCTAGAGGGTATTATGCTAAGTGAAATAATTCAGAGAAAAATAAATACTGTATGATTTCACTTATATGTGGAATCTGAAAAACAAATGAACAAACATAACAAAACAGAAACAGAATTGTGGATACAGAGAACAAACGAGTGGTTATCGGAGGGGAGAGGGGTAGGGGTTTGGGTGAAATGGTAAAGAGGATTGAGAGGTACAAACTCTCAGCTGTAAAATAAGTCACAAAGATATAATGTACAGCATAGGGAATAGAGTCAATAATATTGTAATAACTTTGTATGGTGACAGATGATAAACCAGACTTATTGTGGTGATCATTTTGTAATGGGTAAAAATATCAAATCACTATGTTGTACCTCTGAAACTAATATAATATTTTAAGTCTTTATACTTCAATAAAAACCGTAAGTCCCTCACCAGGGAGAAGTGAGTGAAGTCTTTGCGCCTCTGTTATGAATGTGTCTGTAGGAAGAGATGATGATTCTGGTGGTTGACAGATCCATCTTGAACCTACTGTCTCTTGCCTACTCCCAGTTGGAGAATATGAGACGGATTTGTGTGCTGCACATGTGTGTAGTTGAAAGATTTGCAACGTATTTTCTCTCTTGAGAGTTGGAGAGAGAAGGGTGATGGCTGTATATGATGCCCTTCATATAGCCTTTTGGCGAGAATATTGTATCTCTCTGTCAAAGGCATACTGCATGTCAAATTGTCATTGATATGATTTGTTATTTCCATGTACTGAATTTTCTTTAAGCAAAATAAGTCTGTTCTGGGTTTGGATGTTATATATGAGCAGAAGACAATTTCTAAAACATTACTATCTTATTAGAAATTAATCTTCAAAAATATTTGGAACTTAACAGTCCACTGACTTTGTATACTGAAATAATTTGCTAAAAAATCCAATCTGTGAAGTTGGAACCATTTGATTCCTCACATGCATTTTAGTTTTATAAGCTTAGAAGATTCTGCTAAATATATGCTTTTATTTCTGGTTATTTTAAGTCAGCTAAATTTGATTATAATTTTTTTCCTTCAGGTAACATTCTGAGAAGCAAATATTACAAATAGATTGTGAATGTAAATGAAAAACGTTACCTAGACTTTCATCATTACTGAAAATATGCCCCTAAGTACATTTCCTTCTTTTTTTTATTATTTTTTTATGCTTTGGTATTATGTTTTAAAATCATTTTATCATTTTCCTTCCAAATAATTCATCAAGATCCACATATATTAGTTTGAATTTGAATTTCTAGATGAGATGCTAGATCATAAGTGTTAGAAAATGATTCCCTGAAATTAACTGAGCATCATGCTAGCATCATACTTACGCTGTGGTAAGAGATCGGAAATACGTTCTGTTTGCATTTTTGCGCAGATACTTCGCCCCGCGGACCTCCTCGCACCAAACGAAAAACAAAACAAAGGCTCTGGGAGCCTTGAGATGATCTTTGGCCAATAACAAAATGTTGACTGTTAAATACTAGTGTACCTCATTTAATGAATGGGTTCTCATTCCTTTTTTGAGAATTAAGTTCCATATAACATATTTAAAGTTTATTCAGGAGAATTTAATTTTTAAAATCTTTAGAATCATATGCTAAAGAAAAATATTTAATGTAAATAACCAGTGAATCATTTCTGATTCACTGATTTATATAAATTTTAATAAACTCGCGTTTTCCGTTATTTTATGCAGGTGTACCAGGTTTTTAAGCCTGAGCTATAAAATGAAGACAAATTAGACATGAATTTATACTTTACGAAATAATTGTAAGTAGAAAGCATCAGAAGCACAGATTTTGGAAATCAGATATATTGAATTTAAAATCTGACCCAGCTCTCTAAGCCTGAGCAAAATATAACTACTTTCACTCTTGGATGTCCATCCAAGAAATGAGGATAACACTTACCAAAAAGAGTAGACACATAAATATGTAAAGTTTGTTGTAGAATGTGAAACTTCATACATTTAACAAATTGTCACTGGCCTCCTCGCGATAAACAGTTCCCCTGATATATTTAAAATAGAAAGTATATAAAGAGAACATAAAATTTTTTGACATTTGAAGAGATATCAGAAAATATACCTTCCTCTAAAACATAAAGAAACTAGCTATCAGAGGAAGTATGCAACGTGCTTATTTTAAGAATCTTGAACTTCTACACTGGTACTTATTTTTTACTCTGTATTATTTAGAACAGTTATATTTGCAAATTACTGTGATCAAATCTAGTCTAGTAAAAAGGTTGTCTTAATTTCATGGCCTCATGTTTCCACCAGCACCTGGCTCTCTCTAAAAAATGTGTTTCTTGAGGAGTGAGAATAATCTGTAAAGAATATTCTGAAATAAAATTGAGTAACATTATATAGAGAGGGCAGGCATTGAAATCTGCTAGCAGTAGATATTTTCCTCCCAGTCATTAGAAAATAGAACATCTCCCTAAATTTCTATTTTCCTTTGGGCCTGATCACCTTCCTTTCAACACTTGACTACTTTCTAATGGAAGATTTCCTTTTAAAGCCAGGAGGGATTAGTCTGTAATAATGATATTATTACCCAGTAAATGGAAAGCAAACCATAACAAAGTATAAAGAGCTGGTGGAATAGAGAGACCTCTTTCTTTTTCCTTTTCAGCATCCAGTATCTTATTTGGATCTAAAGTAGTAATTTATTGAAATATGAAGCTGAAGTTTTGTAATATGAGAGGAAACGTAAGGATTTCATGCTATAGATTCTTCTTTTCTCTTCTTTTTTTATTTCAATTTTGTGATTAAACTATTTGAGTAATATTCATCTTTTCATTTGGATCCCTCAAGTAATTAAAAAAACATTTAAAGTGCTTTATTATAGAATACGTGTTTTAAAATATGTACATATGTTTATATGTGTTTATATTCATACATACAAATATATGTATGAAATAATGCAGGATTACATAGAGTAGAAAGTTTCCTATTGTTCCCTACTACCAAAAAAAAAAATACGCTCAGAATCAAAAGAGCCACTATTTGGTATTATATCCTCTCAGAGATTCTTCAGTGTATTTACCAGTTAGTTACTTGTTTGTCTGCAACTACCATTTTTAATTTACTAGTACATTTTGGACTTATTTCCATGTCAGGAAAGCCTCATAAGTCTGTTTTGTTTTCCATTGTCTGTATGTTTCAATCTTAAAAACCTTTAAACAAATAAATTGGAAGCATTTATTAAATCATAAAATAAATATTTATTGAATACCTATCATTTGCCAAATAGGTACAGGGATGTTGATATAGCTCCTGACCTCAAAGACTGACATAGCAATTTTATGTGTGTCCATACACAAAAATAATATAAATACTGAAGAAACTTTCTAACTGAAAATTTAGCAAGTTGTAATCAAGAGCTGTCCAGTCAGCCTAGGGCCTCTATATTAGTCTCTGAGGCCCTTCACTCCCAGATACTTTATGTGAATTTTATGTCTATCACAAGACCTGAAGCCCAGTAAATACCAGCTTATTGATTTGACCATAACAAACAATATCCTGGTGAGATAGTTCATGTTCATATATCATCTGCTATAATATAGATTACTGATGATGTTTTCCTTATTAAGTAGCTGGTTTTGTTATTAACAGCTTCGTTTTGATTAGCTTCTCTTTCTCCTCTCTCCAGTTATGCCTAGCTCAAAATAATTACTGAAACATAATTTAGCCTGGCAGCTTATTGTGAAGAATTCAAAGCCCAGAAGGTATTTGTGTCTGTCTACTGTTCATGAAACTTATGACTATACATGTAACACTGACCGCTGCCCTGGGATAAGGTTAAATGCCTGCATGTAGCCTGACACCCATACCCCATTTTGGATGCTTCCACCCTTGAAAAATACAATGTTAGATATTAAAAAGTCAGTGAATAATAATACGGTAAATGATGGCATGGCATTCAGTGGAATATGATGGTGCCATTTTACCGCAATCATGAAACTCTTACAAGTATGGCGAATGTTCACTATATATAACACAGAATAATCTTATATGTATTCTGTGTATAAGTAGTCATAGCAGGACAGTTACACAAAGGCCGGGGCAAGGGAAGGCGGGCTGTTTTAAGGGATTGAAAGTGGTTCTGAATGGAAGGCAAGCGTAGAGTTGGAGTTGGGCAGTGTGGCAGGAATGACCCTGCAGAGATAAGCAGGAGGTGGTTTATAAAGAGTCTTGTCTGTGCCATCCTAAACATACATTTGTTCTCTCTTCCTAGAATGTTCTTCCTCTGTCTCTCCTGTGGCTGCTTCACCTCTTCTCAGACTATGGCTCAACACACCCCTTCATAAAGGGCCTTCCCCAAACCTACCCCGAATTCCTCACCCTCATCCAAACACACACACACACACACACACACACACACACACACACACACACACACACACACACACACACACACACACACACACACACGTCTCTCTCTATATCCATCCCACCACTGTGGGTACGTCTTTCTTAGCTTATCATAGTTGGTAATTATTGTGAATTTCTTAACCGCTTGTTTCCCTAATAGAATGTAAATTCCATGGGAGCAGAGATTATCTATATTTACAGATTGATGGCTGTTACATATGGAGCATTCAGTAAATATTTCTGAATGAATGAATCAGGAGTTCCAGCTCTCTCCCCAGCACGATTCCTTGCTCACTGTGGGTCTTTCTCCTTTATGGATTTGGAATATACTTATACCTTGGGTTCTGGCCTCAGCTGACATGATGTAAAAGATTACATAATGTGGCCAAAAGTGTGACAATATGTCTGGATAGCCTCTCTGAGATTGTGGCTCTGTGTAACCACAGTACAGAGGTCATCTGACGGGCCCAAGCCACATAGTTCTTAGATGGCAGAGCCAGGATGAGAACCCAGGACTCTGGCTCCAGGACTGTTCATATTTTCACCGCACAGTGCTGCCTGGAAAGGGGTCATGATGAAAGGCCATGGCTCCCCAGGGTCAGGAATGGGGCCACCCTGCCCCTCTGGGATGTAGGGCCCAGCCTGGTGGTCAGGACAGCCAGTCAAGGACTGAGGGGTGTGGGGGGAGGCTGGCCCTCTCTGGTGTTTCCCGTCATGTCTTCTGGGAGGGATGTTCAGTGAAAAGCAGGACTTTGTAACATGATATATAATCCATCATTTATAATATATAAAGTAGCTATTCAAACCATAAATCTCAATAAGGTTCATGTGGGAAGTTTTGATACTGGAACTTCCAGAGGACGTTTGTAAATGGTAGTCTATATTTAATACTTAAAACTTTTGAATCCCTCATAAAGAAGTGTTCTTAGATGTCTAACAGGGAAGAAAAATACCACCAACTTCTATAAATTGAGCCGTCCTTTATACGCAGAAGTAGGGCTTAGAGAGAACCCCATCCCTTTTGTAATGTACTTATGTTAAAAGGAAAAGTTTAGAAAGTTAATGAAAAGATTAAAAATTGCTTTAAAATTATTCAAAGTTTATTAGAGTATACTAAGTTTTCAGCTAATCAAAAATAAATTTTACTTCATGGAATACATTCAGATGAGCTATGGTGTGATTTCTAAATGAATTAAAAATATCTTTTAGTAGCTACAGTGTTTTCTAAGCAGGTAGTTTTATGGGAACCTGTTTCCAGGGACTTAGATGTTTCTGTCCCTATATTATTTAGGTTGAAAAATAAGTTCATGGTATGAAAGTTGTGTTTGTTTTTTTATAGTTTAATGAAACTTTCCACCCACTTAGTTAACTATGGAAGGAAAATAATCTCTTTACTATTTTTTTGTAATTAAATTCAAGTAAGGCTTCAATTATTTTCCTCAAGTCTTTGTTAGTGAGAGGTGCTTAGTTATACAACTTGAGGGTAATTTAGATGTATACAGAATGGCTGGATATAAATTTTTCTCAAATTGCCTTGAACTCTTAACGGATAAAGTGAAGAAACTCGGCCCCAGGGAAAACATAAGCATTTCAAGTTTTATTACTCATAAGTACTAACATATGAAGTTTTAGTCTCTGTTTATATATGTAATTTATTTTATGTGCTGCTTTATATTTATGTGACATATCGTGAAATATTGCACATGATATGTTCAGTACAAGTTTGGCGTTGAGATTGTTCCAGAGAGCTGAGAGTTTGCTTAAAATTCAACACTGTTTTGTTTTAGGCATTTGAAATAGAAGACTGTCAAAAATAAATTGCCCGTTTTCCTGTCTTCTTAAATAGATGGCACTGAGCAAAAACCTTTCCTTGATGAATGATCAGACGATCAGGGTTTATTTTAAGCTCCTTGGGAGCTTCGTTGCTTTCATAAGGGTAAGATGTCTTATCCTTGTATGACTATCACTTCGGCCTGCTCGCAAGTCCTCTGAAAGCAAGATTCACATTGCGATGGACACCTAGCCTGGCACATGGTCAGTCATTTTAGTTGAATAGATGACGCTGTTATGCCAAAATACGATGCCCTGAGTGCCAACTGATGTATTTAGTGTACTCTGCCAGCAAAATAAATGACCTCAGATTGCTGTTGCTGCTTCCTGTTTGGGGGCTAATAATCTTGTGTAGCTCATCCTAAATACTTCTTTCCTTTTGTCATGAGTCTGGAAAATTTAACTGAGTATGCTTCAGTATTCTGCACCGTGAGAACAAACACTCTCTTAGAGCCTGACCCTCACTGTGCAGGAGCGCTTTTGGCATGTAGATATGGGGTCATCTGTCTTAATCACGGAGGTCTGCTTTTCTATTTTTTTTTTTTTTCCCGGTATGTGGGCCTCTCACTGTTGTGGCCTCTCCCATTGAGGAGCACAGGCTCCGGATGCACAGGCTCAGCGGCCATGGCTCATGGGCCCAGCCGCTCCGCGGCATGTGGGATCCTCCCAGACCGGGGCACAAACCCGCATCCCCTGCATCGGCAGGCGGACTCTCAACCACTGCGCCACCAGGGAAGCCCTGCTTTTCTTAATTTGCCTGCCATTTGCTTCCGTCCTTTTCTTTTGAGAAACAGATCTGTGAGGGTTGGGATAACCCTTGTGGCACAGTTCTCATCCCATGGTTCCTTGTTGCCGTGCTCCTCACCTTGGTGGGACCTTTAACTGATGCCAAGTTTCCAAAACTTGGGAAGTGAGGTCTCACCTGGGTGGCTTATCGCCCTTCTGGGCCCCCCTTTTTCACCCAGCACCCATCACGTGGCGGAAGAGGAACGCCCATCCCAGAGGGTTTAGGGGTATATCCCAAACCACCAGCCACAAGAATAAAATTTTTTGAAGCCTTACATTTTATCTTAAAAAATTAATGCCAATTTAGAATCTATACATAGTATATTCACAGTTATTTTAATGTAAAGCAATATTTTCAATAAGTCATAGAAAAACATTGCATCTGCACACACACACGTGTATACATTTAAGTACCTTGTTTGTTTTTACACCCCGGACCCCTCATGCCTCGTCAGTACACGCGCGCACATGCGCGCGCGCGCACACACACACACACACACACACACACACACACACACACACACACACACACACACACACACAGTCACACTGGTTATCTAGCACATTGAAAACTTTGAGGATGAGAGAGAGGTTTATTTTCAACCCACCAAATCCTAGCTCTCTCTTTTTCCCCTACATTCTGCTTGCAAACTGAACAATTCCTTATTTAGCTGTTCTTCCCCCCCCCCCGCCCCCCGTGCCTTTATCAGCTTAAGGAAACCAAATTATATTTTCAGCATTCTTTCTAGAGATCTTCTTGGCCAAATCAACAAGGTCGTTAGGTACATTTTTATCTCCCACTTTATGGCAGGCAAAGACGCGGTCGGCTATTTTGCCACAATGGGCCGCTGCTTTTCCCATCGTTAATCACCTCTTTATTATTTCCCCGGCTTCTGTCTACCACCCAGCCCGAAAACTGACTCCACATGTTTCCAGTTTTGATTATGAGCTTTTATTATGGCAGCCCTCTGCTTTCAGTACAGCTTCTGTATCAGTTTTCTATTTCTGCTGAGTCAACCTCCCCAAGTTTCGTGGCTAAAGCAATAGCTATTTGCTCACGATTCTGCATTTTGGGTGGGCTTGGCTGGGCAGTTGTTTGGTATTAGCTGGGCCCACTCAGGCGGCTGTGGTCATCGGATGCCTTGTCTGACGGGGGCTGGAGAGCTTAAGATGACGTCGCCTGTGTGTGGGCGCCCTTGGTACTGGATACGAGGCAGGCCCTTCTCCCCAGGGGGGGTCTCTCATTATCCTGTAACTTGTCCCAGGCTTCCTCATCTGGCAGCAGGAGTGCTCAAAGAGAGGGAAGGGGAAGGCTACCAGGCCCCTTGAAGCCCCAGCTCTGCAACACACACAGTGTCATTTTGCTGTGTTCTGAGGGTCAAAACAAGTCACAGGGCCAGCCAGACTTGAGGGGTGGGGAAATAGACCCCATCACTTAATGGAAAGAGCTGCAAAATACTAGGATCGTGTTTTACCAATCCCCTGCCCCTCCCCGCTCCATGACCTACCTCCAGAGCGCTCTGGCTGAGGGGCACAACTTATTCAACACTGTTGATCTTCTAAACCTGGGAAAAGACCGCCAGGGCCTCAGTGTGATCATTGGCATGTTTCAGCATTTAAAACCCAAGAGATTTTCTCATTCAACTGAGTCTTGAATTCTTTCTTCTCTTTAGCGAAACGGAAGCCCTGGTAATACCAGGCTTGCAGCTGCAAGTTCCCAGGGAGCTGGTGCTAAGTAGGGGGTGTCTTTCCCATTTTGTCACCATCCCCACCACTGCCCCTTCTAGTTTAGATGACCCACCCAGCTTCCAAGGCATTTGAGCCTGTGACAGCTCACCATCAACCAGGGCTGTATCAGAATCACCTGTGAAACTTTTAAAACTGCAGATTCCAGGGCACAACCCTTTGAATTAGATTCGCTGGGAAGGAGAGCCGGGGTATATGTGCGTTCACACAGCTTCACAGGTGATCCTAATATCCCCCCATCATTAAGAAACACTGATTCAAGATAAGGTTCCCACATATTTGAATAATATTGAATAATTAAGAAATGACTGTACATTACTTATTTCTCTACTGAAAAAATGTCATGTGCTTTCACGTTTATTTCATTTTTCCTCATAACTTCTCTGATGAAACTGAGACAGGAAAATTAATTTGTGAATTGCTGGGAAATTTAATGTTGTCTAACTTCTCCATATTAAAAATAGAAACAGTCAAAACTTCAGCATTTGTTGTAGCTTCAGGGATATTCCACTTACAGGAAATTCAAATAGAAACAATAAATATTAGTGGTGGTCCTTTTACTAGCACCTGAATCTCTGCCTATTGAAAGATATCTTTATAAACACAGACTTAGAGAACGAACTTATGGTTACCTGATGGGGAGGGATAGCTAGGGAGTTTGGGATTGACGTGTACACACTGCTGTATTTAAAATAAATAACCAACAAGGATCTACTATTTAAAAAAAAAAAGGAGAGGGGACATGAGAATGATATAGATGGAAAAAAAAGATGGGAGAGAGTTGTGAACGTTAATAGCCACTGAAGATGCTATGGTGATAGTACCATTCACCTTGAAATTAAGGTAAAGCCTTAAATTATATTAAAGGATGAGGAGGCACACAGAATGTATCTTCCCTCTTCAGTGTGTCTCAGAAGGCAGCTTCTTTTATGGTATTTTATTTTAGTAAAATACTTCTACTTTACCATAATAAAATTTTATAGTGTTTTAGATGTGGTCAGTGTTTGAGGTTCTTTCAAAGAAAACCAAGTTTTGGGCTTCCCTGGTGGCGCAGTGGTTGAGAGTCCGCCTGCCGATGCAGGGGACAAGGGTTCGTGCCCCGGTCCGGGAAGATCCCACATGCCGCAGAGCGGCTGGGCCCGTGAGCCATGGCCACTGAGCCTGCGTGTCCGGAGCCTGTGCTCCGCAACACAGAAGAGGCCACAACAGTGAGAGGCCCGGGTGCCGCAAAAACAAAAAACAAAAAAAACCCAAAAACATGTTTTAAGGTCAGCTTTTGTTTTTCTTGACCTGCCTTCTCAGTTTTGTCAGCCCTGTCTTCTGTGTGTCGTACATACCCATAGAGTCGCAAGCAAGTGCTGGGCTAGATTCTGGGGACACTGGCCAGGCATGCCTGCCCTCAGAGAGCATGAGGGGACCAGGAAGTTACAATGTGTTGTAAATCCTGGAAGAGAGACTCCTGCCAGCTGCTCTAGAAGTCAACAGGAAAAACACAATGTAAAGCTCGCCGATAGCAAACATTTCAGAAACACATTAGTTCCCTAGAATGGATTCACTGAAGTCTGAACCTTAAAAGGGGTTAAGCACGGTACTGTCTTTCCTATTTCACACTTTAAGGTGTTCATAGAAAATCTGAATTGATAATATGACCTGAAAAGAGTTATAAATTGGCTTCTTTGAAACTTCTACCAAACCCTGTCTCTTCTGATGGAACTTTCTCTGTTAATATTTGGTAAGTGCATCTTACTTGTCCTGTCCAGATCTTTAAAGCTGTGTGCATTCAGTATATTTGGCTAACCAGATACTTTTCAGGCCTTAGAAATATTGCCCCAAATTGCAGATTTAGTACTCTCTGTTTAAACCAAGAACCTGGTATTATGATTAACTTTGTATTTAGAAAATTATTGACTGTCTTAATGTGTGAATTTCTTATACTTCCCCCAAGGTTTTCTACCATTTTATTAATTATGATGATTTATTATCTTTAAAATTCTCACATAGGCTAAAGGAGACATTTGCCCTTTTATATTTAAGTACTGGACATAATACTTATTAGTATATGGTTTGTCAACATCCTGCTAAATTTGGATCAAGGCCATGAAATTCTCTTATCTCTTTGGGGAGAAGTCTCTGCTTTACTTGTACCAACAATTCAGTGGATGGACATGTTTAAATAAAATATTATCAAGGCCAAAGACAATATTTGTACGAATTATATAACACACTATTAAAAGATTTTCTAAAATTAAGAAAACCTTGATCTTTTTTCTTACATATTATTATAGCTCACTTTAAATGTATAACTCCCCGACTGTGAATCACAGTAAGAAGTAGAACAGAAAACCATTTATGTTAGCTATTTCATGTATTGTTACATACCGTGGTTTTGAGAAATAGATTTTGTAAGCCTTGGGATCTAATGAGAGGCCCTGTTTGGTTTATAAATACGTGTGGGATATTATTTAGGTCTTTAGAAATAAAAGCAGAGAATGATTTCCTTGTGTTATCAATTCCTCTATGGGGAAGCTTATTAAAATGTAGAAAATATAATGCTATATAATTTAGCAACATAATGTACAGTGTGGGTTGAGAGACAATTACAGTGTTTTATTTCCCTATATTTTCCATTTTAACTGAATGCATTTTAACAACAATTGGTTTCTGGCCGTAACATTATTTTAGCTGTTTCATAAAGCTTTATAGCAAATTACTGTGTGTACCAGATAAAATAAATTCCTGACTTCACTCTTAAAAGTTGTATTACGAGCAGGCATAAGTTTTTACTTTTATAGGTAAGCATGTCTTTTATAACAATTTTTTTTTGTGTGCTGTCAAAATCTTAGTTCAAGATTGTTGTTCCTAACATTACTTTAGTGTTTTCCTCTGTATTTAAGGTTTAGTTTTATGGAGCAAGTCAGGCTTCTTCCTATTTGGTTCATAGTAAGGTGATATATACAGTACTGAATTCTGGGGTCACACATCACCAAGTAAACAGCATCTGCTTGAATGGGACCTTGTTGTGTTTTCCATTCACACAGTGCCTGTAGTGTACTGTCTCCCCAGACAATCCTAGCTTGTCCTCTTTTCAGGTGATTCTGGCTTTACTCTTTGACCCTTCTAAATACCCTGCCTGCCTCTCTCCCCAAACCTTTGAATTCTTCTTATAGTCTGACACTTCTTACCTAACCTCAGATCCCACTGGGTCTTGTTTTCACCTGAGAATGTTACAGTTTCACCCCAAGATTTTTTTCCGTACTGAAGACACTAGAGAACACACTAACAAAATTGTCCCTCCAATTTAATTGTCAACGTTTTGCATATTTACTGCTATTCCTTTTTTTTAAAGGAATGTATAATTGAAGGGCTCCTAATCACATTTCCTTTCTTCTTTCCCAGATGTTACCACTCAACTGGTGTGCCCTTTTCTAGCACATATTTTATACTTGTATCACAGTCCTATATAGCCACAACAATAGGAACTATTGCATTACATGTTCATAATTTGGCATACGTAAAAGGTAATGATTTTAAAAATTGGGGCATTGTGTTACAGGTGAACGTTTTAAGACTTTTTAAAGGAGCCGTTTTAGGTTCACAGCAAAACTAAAAGGAAGGTGCAGAGATTTCCCACATACCCTCTTCTTCTTTACATGCATAGTTTTCCCTATTATCGACAGTCCCCCACCAGAGTGGTACATTGGTTACCAAGGAGGAACCTACACTGACATCATTATCACCCAAAGTTGGTAGTTTACTTTCGGGTTCACTCTTGTTGTTGTATCATCTGTGAGTTTGGACAGCGTTATAATGATGGGTATGGATCATCATAGTACTGTACAGAGTATTTTCACTGCCCTAAAAATCCTCTTTGTCCCACTACTATCAACCCGCCCCCAGCAGCCACTGATCTTTTTCCTGTTTCCAGAGTTTCACCTTTTGCAGAATGTCATAGTTGGAATCATACAGTATGTTGCCTTTTCAGACTGGCTTCTTTCACTTAATAATATTCATCCCTAAGCTTCCTCCATGTCTTTTCATGGCTTGAGAGCTCATTTCTTTTTAGTGCTGGATAATATTCTTGTCTGGATATACCACTGTTTATCTATTCACCTACTGAAGGACATCTTGCTTGCTTCCAAGTTTTGGCAATTATGAATAAAGCTGCTGTAAACATTCTTGTGCAGCTTTTTCTGTGGATATAAGTTTTCAACTCATTTGAGTGAATACTTAAAAGCGTGATTGCTGGATCATGTGCTTAGAGGAGTTTAGTTTTGTAAGAAACTGCCAAACTGTCTTCCAGAGTTGCTGTGCCATTTTGCTTTCCCACCAGCAATGAATGAGAGTTCCTGTTGCTCCACATCCTTGCCAGCATTTGGTGTCGTCAGTGTTTTGGATTTTGGCCTTTCTAATAGTTGTGTAGTTTATCTCATTGTTTTAATTTGCATTTCCCTGATGACATATCATGTGCAAGTGAAATTTTTTCAATAATATGATTACATTGCTTAGCATTTAAATTTCTTATTGCATTTTAAATATGAAAAATGGTTTGTGAATATAGGTTTTTAGCCTCAGCAGTATCCTTTATCCTTTAAGTATTTTTGGTCTTAAAGCTCTGTTATAGTTGGTAACCACTAACATGTCTTCTGTATATTTAAATGAAATAATGTACACCTAAGACTTGATTATCTCATTGTAATCTCTATAAGATGCATAGAGGATGCAAGATATGTATCTGTCAGTCCAAAGAGTGTACTTTTTTGTACAGTTGAGTTTTTTAATTCTTATCTACAAAGATTGTCTTATTATAAGTTAAACTGGAAAATGTGGGATTTTTCCTGTAATTAGGAAGAGAGGAAAGCCTCAGTTTCACAAAAGTAAAACTAAAGAGATAAATGGAGAAAGAAAAAAAAAAAGCAAAGGGCAAGAAGACTTCTAAAACTACAAGAACAGTATATTTTTCAAATATACTGTACAGGTACATTTACCAAATTAATAACCTGAAAATAGTGCACTTACATTGGAAACGCCCATCTTTTGAATCCTGCAGGTGAGCCACTGTAGCTGCGCACTGTAGAATCATGGCACAGCCCTGCCATCTTTATTTTCACATACAGGTGGACGAGGTTCTCTCTGCAGTGAGCTCTTTTTCACCTGTGGCTCTGCCCTTTCTGAAGGATCTGGCCAGGCCCCTCACTGCTGTTAATTGCAAGTTGGATGGCTTCAAAGACCTGGGGGAGAGAGTGTGGCCGAGAGAGGCTTTCCTTGAATCTTAGGAAGAACCAAGTGTAATGCTTTGGTAGATGAAAGTGGAAATCTTAGATGAAAGCTAGACCTGGAAATGGAACATTGAATCAGTTGAGATAGAACATATGTTTTTAAAGTATTGACCTGTAACATAGCTTAGTTATGATCTTAGCCAAGCAAAGCTTTCTCATGTAAGCCAGCATGCTGTAGGGTGCCTGCAAAGGCAATGCCTATGAGTTCACATGTCCCTTTCCAACTCGCTTGCCAGGGTTATATGCCACCCAAGTCCCTTGCCCGAGGATGGCGGAGCTTCAGGAGAGCCAGAGAAACTCCACTCTCTCATCTGAGTCTCCTGCAAGCCCCGTGACTACAGAATGCATTTCAGTTGTCAGCTATCCCTACTAGTCCTTCCACTTATTATAATAAGTATTTGGGCAAGACAGCGACTAAATGACATGCATTGTTAAGAAATAGGTTTATTTAGTTCCAAATAAATGACTGTTTCATGTTCTCCTACTTATAGCTAGGCATTTTGTCGTTTTCTATCTGGTTTTATATGTTGAAATTGGGGCTGACGCTTGATATGTTTTTATGTGAAGTTGTGATGTGATACAAATACACATTTTGAGGAGTAAAATTGGTGTAATTTAAAATTTAGAAGAGTGTCTATCCAAGGCTGATGCAGCCTTGCAGTGCTTTATCATTTTGTCCTAATGTATTGGACTTTATTTACTTGCCTAATATTCTGATAAAAAGTAAAGAAAACTACTGTAGCATATAAGTTATTTTCTGAAGCTGTTTTCTCCTTTCAGCTTATTAGAATTTGCAAATGAGACAAGAATAAAAATGAATGCGTCTGGCAGAGGCAGAGGTGGTAGCAGCTGAGAATTCTTGGGTAGTCTCAGGAAGGAATCTGGACATAGAAAATGACTTACCAGAAATGCAGTGTAGGTGGCAGGATTTTTAGGGGTGTGTTCATATTCTGATTGTGTTTCTGGCTACAAAGTATTTCATAGGATGTGGGTAACCAGTTGCCTGGATGTTCTTTGCACCACCTGTAAAATACTGCTTGCACTAAATTGCAGAATTGAGACATTGAGAAATCAGCTATTTAGAGTTAAAAACATCCTTTTGAGAAAACAGCATCCCCAGTTCATATAGGAGATGTTGCTGTCGCTTTTAAATTCTTAGAGATTACTCCAAGTTACGGACCCAGTTTACCTCAACTTTTCTCAGTAAAAAATTTTTTTGAACTGTACAATTGAAAAAGTACAATTGTGATTTTTTTTCTTGTTCATGGTGACATCTGTCGACACCTGATATATAAATAAGGAATAATTTCAGCTGTGAGTAACTGAAAACTCAAGCCACAGTGGCTTAATCAAACAGAGGTCTCTTTTTCTCTTATCTAGACTGCCCAGGGCAGGGTAGGGAGCCTTACAATGTAATCAGATCTGAGGATCTTTCTGACTTTCTGTTCGGCCCTCCTTTTGGTTGTCCAGCTTTCATCCTCCTGCTTGTTGCCTCATGGTGACAAAGTGGCTGCCACACCTCCAGGATCCTCCTAGGAATGAAGAAGGTGAAAGGCAAGGAACAAAAGGCACAAACCAGTCAAATCTGCTCCCTTTTAAAGAGCTTTCCTGGGAGCTCCCACTGGCAGCTTCTGCTTATATATTTCATTGTCCAGAGCTAGGTCTCTGCCATCTGTAGCTGAAGCAGAGGTTGGGATATGTAGTTTCTTAGCTAGGAACTGCTGCTCTGCATGTAACAGGGGTTGTGTTGCTAAAGAAAAAGGAGGGTAGACTAGACAGGCAGGTAGAAGGACCCCCCCCCGCGACACACACTCACCTGTGTGCAGAAGTGCCATGGCAGACAGGCCAAGACAAAACCCCGGAAAATGGCACGTAGAACAGAACTACGTTTTTTATCATTGACAAAGCTCTAAAGAACAATAGCATAAAAAGAAGTTAACATTCTATAGTCTTTTCTTTTGAAATGGACCACAGGGAGTTCTTGAATTCCAGCAATTTGTAGTGTCATAGAAATGCTCCAGACCCAGTATTAGGGGAGCCTGGGGTCTGCCCCTGGGTCTGCCCTTGTCTGACTTTATTATGCTCAACAAGCTGCTTCATTCTTCTTGGCATAAGGGTTTCTTCCCCTGGCCTCTAAAATGAGGGAGTGAAACGAATCACTGTGATCCCTCCAAGGTAAAAGATGTTTTGATTGTCCAAGTCTGTGGCCAACAATTTACTCAGTTTGACTCCAAATCCAGCTCACTTTTACATCCCCGCACGTGAGGTTGATTAAGTATATATAGTCCTGGTGGTCATTTTTAGGAAACGTTACCATCAGGTTACTTGTTAATAAGGCTTTCGTTTGTATGGAAAGGAAAGCCGAGGTGTGCCGTTTGTCCAGAATGTCACCCGTTTAAGACTCATCTGTGGCTCAGACCTGTGCCCACACAAGGGAGTGGGCCCTGTGAATTTTGGTGTTAGAGTTGAATTTTCGTTTTTGGACGCTCATGTTCAGAGCTGTGGAGAGAGGAGCCGGGGGCCTTGATGTCACGTGAGTGATGGGAACTTATTCGCAGATGCTCATCATGCTGGTTTCAGGCGTGCAGACACCAGTCGCGTTGACATCCCAGAGCAGAACTGCCCCCCTCTCTGGTCCCTCTGTACCCTGTCTGCTCCTGCAGCAGAGAGCTCCTTTGGCTCACCTGTGTATCGGAAAAAGGCAGACGATTAAACTGATGACAGTAGCTCTGTCTTTAGGGGCAAAATGTGCCAGGAAGCAACTCAAATAGACAGAGGTGGCGTCACTGATGCTAAACCACGTGGAGGCTTTTGGAAAGTGCCTAGCAATGCTTCGGTCAGCCTTTGAGGCTGCAGAGGGGCCTGGACCCTGAGAACAGCACAGGTTCGTGGAGAAGGCAGGTGTGGGACAGGAGGGGCGTGTGCAGCTGAGGTGCAGGAGGGGGACCCCTGTGGAAAGTCTGGTCACAGAGGTTTGCATGATTTGCCAAGATAAAATAGTGCATCTGTCTGTCTTGCCTTTCTCTTTTTCTCTCCCTTCCTTCCCCTCTCTTTTTCCATCTGTCTCTTTCTGGCTTTAATTTAGTATTTTATTCTAAACAAATAAATCTTTGTGTTCCACTGAAAATCGGGGAGAGACATTTTGGTCTCTTAAGGCATTTGCCCTTGAATAAGGCAAAAAAAACCCCTAGGATTTCAGATAGAAATCTGAGCAACCTGAGGTTTCTGTATGGAATATAAGCAGAGTTGCAATGAATAATTAAACAAGTTATAGCTAATAAAATATACAGCACATTGCTTCAAACTAAAACATTCTAACTCTGCCTTTGGGATGAATGCTTTTCATTATTTTTTAATTGTTGCCAGGGTTCGACCTTGAAGATCTTTGCTGGCAGATAATTTGTTATGGTAAGAATGAGATCACTAAGCGTTTTAGCACAAGCCGCCTGATGCATTCGGTTTCTTCCTATTATGTAACGGTGATGTGATAAATCTGTTTTCCTGGGGATTTGTTCTTTCATTTCGGTGGTAGCTTCTTTCTCGGGTCCTGTCTTTGGCCATCTGAGTGTTGCTGTCCTATAGGAGGATCTCCGTGGTTCCAGTGCAGCTCCCTGAATCCAAGTCATATTAGGCCTGCTAACCTCTGCCGGGCCCGTGGACAACCAGAGCCATGATCCTCCACTTTGATAAAACGGACACGGGAAGATCTAGGTTCTCCTTTCTACCCTCAAGATCACGTTGTCCTGGGAGATCATTCTTCCAGGAACAGGGGTGTACAACTTTGCCCTGATGGCCTTTGGGTCTTCCTTTGCATTTACTCTAGGACCTATGATTGCAGAGTGGTTACCAGTCTGCCTAGTTCCCAGTATTTTTACAAATGACTTTGAAAAGAAGCAGTGCAATGCCATTAAATGTTTTATTAAATTAATTCACAGTTCTCCATTTACATGGCGTCTTATGAAGAACAGATAATAGAACATTTTGGCTGCAGAATTGACGAAAGCGTAGGGAAAATCTGTAGTTTTCACCAAATAGAATAAGAAAAACATGTTGTATACAGTTGGGGGAATTACATTTAGCAAATATAGTTTCTTGTTTGTTTAGAATGTGTACTGAATTTTAGGCTTGAGGAGTAAGTTCAAAACCACGTGGTGTTGAAGTGCAAAATATTAGTAAGTTTTATGTAAACCATTTGGATAAAAAAACACCTCATTCAGTTGATGGGGCCATACGGTATGTCTTTATTTGTCAGTAACATTTAGAAAAAAATGTTGCTTTAGGAGCAAGACAATATTCTCATGATACTTCCTTACTGACGAAGAGAATCCAGTGTGCTTTTAAATAAATATAAGATGTATACTGTATATGAACATATATATATAAGAATAAGAAAATTACTAGCAAGTGATCACATATGGATGTGAAAAATTTTAGTTTCTATTATTACAGGTAGAAATTATTTGTTTTTATAGTCTTAATATTTTGGATGATAGAAAATATGCGTTGTTTATCATACGTGATCATTTAAATTCTATTTTGATATACGTAGAACAGTAGATGCCAAGTGTACTCTACGTAATATATTGCTTTTCCTTCCCAGAAATTGCCAATGAATCGTGGTTCTTAAAAGACAACAGAACCCCCTATCATTTACTAAGTGTGTAGTTCCTTATTGCTGTCATCCAGCTTTAAAAGGTGCTTATTTATAGAGCCTGTGAAATCAAACTGTGTCCTTGGATTATGGTGTTAGAGTTGTAAACTTAGACCCTTTGCACCGGTGATGTTCGTTTACATTTTGATATGGTAGATCCCTAGTCAAACAGCTGTTATTTAACATTTATAAAACTTCAAAAATTTGTGGCAAAGCTGTCATGTTTAATTTCAGACACACAAAATATAGAAAACTCATAATTGTTAACCAAAGGCTCGAGTATGAAATTATCCTAAAGGTAACGAAGATCTACTAGATTTTTCGGCTACTGTACACTGGAGCATAACAAAATTATAACTACACTGTCTTGATTTACATGAAGGTAATTTAGCCTCTTAATACAGTAGATTTATCTTCCCTCTGATTGCCTAAGGCTTGGTTTTCTCAGCTCGGAAAGGAAAAAGCTGGAAAATCATTGAAAATTGCTACTTTAGTTCATATTATTATAGCCACTTTTGATACAATATAATGAAACACGCAGCATGACGATATTTCATGCTACCCTACACGTTATCATACATTAAAATAATCAAGTTGTGACTCTCTTAACTCCTGTCACAGATTAATTTTGAGAATATTCTGAGTATTTGCTTATTATCTAATTTATAGGCCTTCTTATTTACACTTAGGGTAAATGATCTTCATCTTGTGGTGACAAACTGGATTTGAAAATATTACCTCTGAGGAAGTTGAGACTTCAACCATTTACATTTTTTTTTAAGGAATGGGTGGGGAGCAGGTCTTTTTTTGTTGGGAGAGAAGGATAATACTGTTTCAATGCTTTATGGGTAGTCCTACTTTACTTATAAGATCCTAATAACTACATCCTTCTTTTAATATTACTTACAGACTCTTACTTTACTCTTTTCTCCAAAACAGATCTCTTGATTGGCAGTAAGAGGTTAGAACCTATAAATAGATTATGGTTTTAAAACTCTCCTAAACCAATTACTGCCATTCATAGCCTATTTTTATAATTTTACAAAAGATTTATGAAAAATTTTATAAAATATTTAATAAAAGAAATTACGTTATAATTTAGAATAAGAAAACTAGAGTAGCCTATTTAATGTATAATGTCATGGAAATTATGGACATTAGTTTTATATGCTATAAAGTACATAATGATTGCATCTATGTAATATGTATTTTTATACCTTAATACACTTCTCAGTGATTGAGCTGCCTCAGACATTGAGATTGGGGTGACGTTGGAGTTGGAAAAATTTGTCTTTTTTTCCTCCAGATTTGTCTTTTGATCTTGACTTGAGTACTGGTTAGTTTTGTGAGTTTGGACAACTTCACTTCTAGAGGCTGTTTTTTCTATGCAGTGAATAAAACAGTAGGGTCTTTTGTGAAGATTAAAAATACAGGCATATCTCATTTTACTGCACTTCACAGATACTGTGTTTTTTACAAATTGAAGGTTTGTGGCAACCCCGCATCGAGCGAGTCTTTTGGCACCATTTTTCCAACAGCATTTCCTCACTTCATGTTTCTAGGTCACATTTTGATAATTCTCACAATATTTCAAACTTTTTCATTATTATATTTGTTGTGGTGATTTGTGATCAGTGATCTTTGATGTTACTATTGATATTATAATTATTTGGGGGCATCATGAACCACACCCATTTAAGATGGTGAACTTAATCAATAAATCTTGAGTGTGTTCTGACTACTCCACCAACTGGCCATTCCCCCATCTCTCTGCTTCTCAGGCCTCCTTATTCCCTGAGACACAACAATATTGGAATTAGGCCAATTCATAATCCTGCAGTGGCCTCTTAGCGTTCAAGTGAAAAGAAGAGTCACGTCTCTCACTTTAAATCAAAAGCTAGAAATGATTAAGCTTAGTGAGGAAGGCATGTTAAAAGCCAAGACAGGGGCTTCCCTGGTGGCGCAGTGGTTGGGAGTCCGCCTGCTGATGCAGGGGACGCGGGTTTGTGCCCCGGTCCGGGAAGATCCCACATGCTGCGGAGCGACTGGGCCCGTGAGCCATGGCCGCTGAGCCTGAGCATCTGGAGCCTGTGCTCCGTAACGGGAGAGGCCACAGCAGTGAGAGGCCCGCGTACCGCAAAAAAAAAAAAAAAAAAAAAAAAGTCAAGACAGGCCAAAAGCTAGACCTCTTGGGCCATACAGCCAAGTTGTGAATGTAAGGGAAAAGTTCTCAAAGGGGAAAGTTCTTGAAGGAAATTAAAAATGCTACTGCAGTGAGCACACAAATGATAAGAAAGTGAAACAGCCTTATTACTGATATGAGGGAAGTTTTAATGGTTTGGATAGAAGATCAGACCAGCCACAATATTCCCTTAAACCAAAGCCTAATTCAGAGCAAGGTCCTAACACTCAGGCTGAGAGAGGTGAGGAAGCTGCAGAAGAAAAGTTTGAAGCTAGCAGAGATTGGTTCATGAGGTTTAAGGAAAGGAGGCATTTCTATAATATAAAAGTTCAAGGTGAAGCAGAAGCGCTGATGTAGAAGCTGCAGCAAGTTATCCAGAAGATCTAGCTAAGATAAGTAATGAAGGTGGCTACACTAAATAACAGATTTTCAGTGGAGATGAAATAGCCTTCTGTTGGAAGAAGGTGCCATCTAGGACTTTCATAGGTAGAGAGGAGAAGTCAATGCCTGGCTTCAAAGCCTCAAAATACATATTGACTCTTGTTAGGGGCTAATGCAGCTGGTGACTTTAAGTTGAAGCCAGTGCTCATTGACCATTCTGAAAATCCTACGGCCCTTAAGAATTATGCTAAATCTATTTTGCCTTTGCTCTATAAATAGAACAACAAAGCCTGAATGACAGCACATCTATTTATAGCATGGTTTACTGAATATTTTAAGTCCACTGTCAAGACCTAATGCTCGGGAAAAAAATTCCTTTTACGATATTACTGCTCATTGACAATGCACGTGGTCACCCAAGAGCTCTGATGGAGGGGAGATGTAAGGTGAGATTAATGTTTTCATGCCTGCTAACACATTTATTCTGCAGCCCATGGATCAAGGAGCAATTTTGACTTTCAAGTCTTACTTATTAAGCAATACATTTCATAAGGCTATAGCTGCCATAGATAATGCTTCCTTTGATGGATCTGGGCAAAGTCAATTGAAAATCTTCTGGAAACAGTTCACCGTTCTAGATACCATTAAGAATGTTTGTGATTCATGGGAAGAGATCAGAATGTCAACATTAACAGGAGTTTGGAAGAAGTTGATTCTAGCCTTCATGGATGACTTTCAGGGGTTCAAGACTTCAGTTGAGGAGGAAACTGCAGATGTGGTGGAAATAACAGGAGAACCAGAATTAGAAGTGAAGCCTGAAGGTGTGACTGAATTGCTGCCATCTCATGATAAAACTTGAATAGATAAGGAGTTGCCTCTTATGGATGAGTAAAGAAAGTGGTTTCTTGAGATGGAATCTACTCCTGGTGAAGATGCTGTGAAGATTGTTGAAATGACAACAAAGGATTTAGAATATTACGTAAACTTAGTTGATTGAACAGTGGGAAGGTTTGAAAGGATTGATTCCATTTTTTAATTGAAGTATAGCAGACATAATTTATGTTGGATGGTCTCCAGTTTTGAAAGAAGTTCTACTGTAGGTAAAATGCTATCAAATAGCATTGCATGCTACAGAGAAATTGTTTGTGAAAGGACAAGTTAATCGATGTGGCAAACTTCATTGTCTTATTTTAAGAAGTTGCCACAGCAGCCCCAGCCTTCAGCAAACATCATCCTGTTCAGTCAGCAGCCACCAACATCAAGGCAAGATTCTCCACCACCAAAAAGATTATGACTTGCTGAAGGCTCAGATGATGTTTAGCATTTTTTAGCAATAAAATATTTTTAAATTAAGATATGCACATTTTTAAAATGTAATGTTATTGCATACTTAATAGACTAAAGTATAGTGTAAATATAACTTTTATATGCACTGGGACACCAAAGAAATTCATGTGACTCACTTATGAGGTAGTCTGGAACTGAACCTTCAATAGCTCCAAGATATATCTATAACAGTGCAGATGTGGAGCAACTGTTATATAGTAAGTGCTTAATTAATATTAGATATTTATTAAATGCATGGACCATCTTCCTATTTTTATCCTTAGCACTAGGTTAGGGTCCACTTGGGAAGAGGTGGAATAAATGCTGAATAAATGAATGAATGCATAATAATGAATTCATTTAGAGATCCTAGAAAGGCAACTATTTTTGTACCTTCTGTTTTGGAGGCTGTCCTCTTTGAGTTGATTCGTACCTTCATTACATGTTTATGGAGAAGGGGATGTGACCTACATAGTCAAATAAATGAGAAACCTAGGACTCATCCTTCGTTCTTCAAAATCCAGCTCCTTTTACCTACCCGTGAATTTAATTGCCTCCACTGATATTTGGTGTAACTGTTCAGTGGAGGAAATAGTTACACCAACAGCTTTATATAAATTATGGGCTTGTATTGGATGTGGTTAGATGGCAGTGGTGTAGAAAAAGAAGACTGGAGAAAGGAAAATTCCAGACAGGGAAACTTACATGAACAAATGTATTGAGGCTGGAAATACAGAATATATTGGGGGGAGTTAGTGGTTAGACCAGAACATCTGAATATATACACATACACAAAATATTAACAGAGCTCACTAAATGGTTTTGGTACTGGCAGCGGAAAAAATTATGGCATCATTTACTAAATGATCAAGTGAGCATATCCTGAATGAGTTAAAGATCATAGCTTGAATGAGTTAACCGTTGCCGTCAGCAGTACTTGGAGCTTTTGACTTATTTTAGGTTTTGAAAAATCGCAACATTTTGATTGAATTTTCCATGTTTTAAACATCAGTCTGAGTCCTAACTTTTATTGTACAGAGGTCTTAAATGTCATGAGTGTGGGCAGTAATGTATTTTGTCAAAAGAGAAAGCGTACCTTCTAGTACTTGAATTAATACTGAAATGTTTCTGAATGTAGTTTAAGTTAATGTTTTATTTTGGTCTAGCACATAGAAAGGTCACAGAAGTGAGACTAAAGCAATTTGAAAACTGTAACAAGTAATGAAACTTTTAGTGATTACTTAGAATATTTTTCTAGAGAAATAATAAATGGCATTTGAACAACTGGGCTAGCTACTTACCACCATTTACTGCTTTGCTATAAGATATTGAACTGCTTTTCCCAAACTTTATGCTTATGCTAGTATTCCTTTGATCAACCATTTTGCTAAAGAAGGACAAAATATATGCATATTATAAGCATATAAATTTATAAAATTTCATAACTATATAAATGTATAAAATCGTATGTCAGCGTATGTACTTTTTAAAGATTTACTTTATTTAAAAATTTTTTTTTTATTTGGCTGCGTCTGGTCTTAGTTGTGGCATGTGGAATCTTTCATTGCGGCACGTGGGCTCTTCATTGCAGCGCGCAGGCTTCTCTCTAGTTGTGGCACATGGGCTCTAGAGCACGTGGGCTCAGTAGTTGTGGCACGTGGGCTTAGTTGCCCCGCGGCATGCGGGATCTTAGTTCCCCAACCAGGGATCGAACCCGTGTCCCCTGCATTGGAAGGCTGATTCTTAACCACTGGACCATGAGGGAAGTCCCAAGATTTACTTTTTGATGATCTTCTAGCAGTTTCCTTGTTCACAAAATAAATACTCATTGACTGTGTAAATCTGTTAGGTCTAATTATGTAAGAAAAATATTATGCAGGAGTTAAACTCATTCATTATTGTTGTAGCACTAGTTAGATCAATATAAGCTATATGGAAAAACTATTCTTCTAGAAGTCTTTGTGCTGAAAGATGCTCAATATTATTAGTAATTAGGGAAATGCAAATCAAGGTTGCAGTGAACTACCACTTCATGCCCACTAAGATGGCTGTAATTAAACAGAGAATAACAAGTGTTGGTGAGGATGTGGTGAAATTGGAACTTTTGTGCATGGCTGGTAGGAATGGAAAATGGTGCAACTGCTTTGGGAAAGTCTGGCAACCCTTAAAAGCTTAAATGTAGAATTACTGTATGACCCAGCAATTCCAAGAAAACTGAAAATATTTATGTTCACACAAGAACTTGCAGACGAATGTTCATAGATGTGTTATTCCATAACAGCCAAAAAGTCCATCAGCTGACAAATGAATAAACACGTGTGGTATAGCGATACGGTGTAATATTTTAGGGTCATAAAAAGGAATGAAGTACTGATACATCTACAACATATATGAAACTTAAAATCATTATGACAAATGAAAGAAAGTAGACACAAAAGACCACATATTGTCTGATTCCATTTATTTGAAGTGTTCAGAGTAGTCAGTTCCATAGACATAGAACATAGTTGAGTGGTTGTCAGGGGCTGGAGATGGAGTGTGGGGAGGGGGTGGAAGGGTGGGGGGGTGACTCTCAAGTGTACAGAGTTTTTGGGGGGATGATAAAAGTATTTTGGAATTAGATAGAGGCAGTGGTTGTACAACTTTGTGAATATACTAAAAATCACTGAATTGCACACTTGAAAAACACGTTATATGAATTATATCTCAGTAAAAACAAAGGAAAAAAGTTTATGTGCGTGCAGAGTACCACTGGTGCTATATTTCCCCTAAATCACTATGTTTTAAAAAAATATCTAAATTTCCCATGCACCTTTTTGAATAATTAAAATTAAAATTATCTAAATCTATTTTTATGAACTTTTTCATATAATCCTTAATTTTAGTTTTCCAAATTAGGTGGAAGTAGAGGATTAGTTGGCATTAAAGTGTATTCATACTAAAATAGGGACTTAATAAATGAGCACGTGTGAGGAAAAGTAAGTACAGAGGCCAGGCTTAATGTTATCCAGCTTCTCAATATCTTCAAGCTTTTGACATAGATTTTCAAATTTCTTTGAACCCTTCACTGCATCTCATCATTCTCTTTATCCCAGGCAGCCAGAGAAAGTTGAAGATGCTTGTTTAGTAGATAATACGGGAGAGTACTATAAAATTTTGTTTTTCTTTTGCTTCAGAATTGGCCTGTCATCTCTTGTCAACTCTTGTTTCTGAACAGAAGCTCAGATAGTTGTTACAAAGGGATGGTTTCTTAGACCCATTTGAAAACTGTACCTAGAAACTCTGCTGGTGCCTTACTGGTACTTTTCCAGGACCTCATTTCCCAAAGTAGAAACAGCCTGGCTCTGGCAGGGAGGGTGAGCTCCCTGCCCGTGTTGCTTTTATGCTAGAAGGTTCTGCTCTACCCATTTGCGCACCAGAGATCGAATCCTTTCCTCCCTGGAAGTGGGGAGGCTGTATATCCCTGCCTGGATCCCCTGATGAATTCCTGGCCACCTCTATCTGAGAACTTCTGGCATAAAGAATACTTGATTTACATCCTTAAATCAAATTTCTAAATAAAAGCTGTGTAAGAATAATAATATGCATATTCCAAAAGAGGTATCTGGATTTTCTGTACAGTTAAATTTAGACACGTAATTAAAGTATGAGGTAAATTTTAATTCCCAATCCTTTTTCATTAGTTGCTTACTCTCCCTCTAGTGGGTTTTCCAGCTTTTACTCTTTATAATATAGCATACTATGTATTCTTTTGTAACTTGCATTGTTTGTTCATCTTTTCCTTTTTCCTTTTTCCTCCCTCCCTCCCTCCCTCCCTCCCTCCCTCCCTCCCTTGTTTTGCTGGTGCAGGTTGATTCCATGAATTCATTTTAATTGCTCTTTAATATCCTATTATATGAACATAATTTGTTTCTTTCACTTCCTTTTGATGAAAATTCTTTGTAATTTTTCTTTATTGCAAACCATGGTGCAGTGAATACTTTTATGTGTTTCTTTGTGCAGAGATGTGACCATTTTTCTGGGTCTATTCCTGTAAATGAAATTGACTGTGCATGGAGTATGCCTGTCTTCATTTTATTCTAGTCATTGCCAAGTTCTTTTACAATTTATAGTCCTACCAGCAGTGTATGAGGGTCCTCCTGGTTTCACATTTTTGCCAACACTGCTATTAACGAGTTTAAAGTTTTTGCTACTCTGATGGGTACGAATGTCTTCTTATTGTTGCCTTTCAGTTACTTTTTTCTTTCTCAAGAGCCCCTAAGCAACCAGATTGGAAGGAAATTGAATCTTCCTAGTCATACTCATTATTATTCCTCTAACTTCCTCCATGGCTGATGTGAAAGACCCAGAGGTTATACACAGAGTAGAACATTTGGGGAGGTCCCTCTGGCTGTCAGTCTGTACTTTCCCCTCATGTATCTGGTGTGTCTATCGTCCAAATCCATGTAACCCCTTGAAGGTGGCATGAAGATTTCCAGGACATGCTGGCACAGTCTGTATTTGCACCACACACCCACGAGAAATAAATTTCTCGGGTCCTGTTATTTTCCTGGGCACTGGGAGGCCCGACTGCCTGGATCCCAGAGAAGTTCCTTCCCCCATCTGTCCCCACAAGGAAGGAAACAAAACAAAACAAAACACTGGAAACAGAACAAAAATAAAATCTCAGTAAACTACCCTGCTGTAGAAGTATCTTGGTGATTCCTCCATGTAGCTACTCAAACTCTCCCGAGAAGCCTCTTGCAGGCTTCAAGAGTTTACAAACTCTCTTTCCAAATGTCTAATGTTCAGCTGTTCTGCGAATTATTATTAATGTTTAGGCCACTGCCTCAAAACCTTTTCTCTTCACATCATTCCCAGCTGTCCATGGCTTTGCCTCTCCCTTGTTCATCCGCTTTCTTTTTCTCTCTTTTTCCACATTCCTTCTGTGCCCACATGAGCTCCTTTTCTCATTTGGGGAGCAGCATCTGTGTTTAAAGAAAAGTCGCTTTGCTGTCCGCCCCCATTCTTTGGGAAGAGCTTCACAGTCGTTGAGAAGACTTGTTGATTCCTTAGGAAACCCCGTCGTGTGCTGGTGATACCCAGAGGCTGGTTCCCTTGTACAACTCCAGACACACCTTCCCAGACACCTTCCCTAAAACTGCACCCTCTTCTTCCTGCCCCACCAAATCATAACCCCCCATTCCTTCTTTATGTTTTCTCTTCAGCAGTTTTCACTATGTAGTAGTCCATCTATTATACTTATTCGCCTTTCTTTTGTCCTCCTTCTCCTCTTAGGGAGAACAGAATGTCAATGAGGAAACTAAAAGTTAAATCAGAGATGTGTTTTCCGTCACATTGATATTTAAGATAAACTTTTGTTTCGGCTGAAGCAAATATGTAACCTTAGGTATAGATAGAGAAATAAAAATTGCAGTATACTTCATTTTCATTTACATTGGATTTGGGCATAGTTTCAAAAGAAGTGTCACTTTGGGGGAAAAGAGTTTTTGTGGTGGTTGATTTTAATATGCTGGTCATAAAACTGTCACTTTAAATTTTTAGTTACTTCTGGAAACAAAGTAGGAATGCGCTCTATTAAAATTGTTGTCGGGTCCCTAATATAATTTTCCTGGTGTCATTCAGTCCATTTTATTGGCTAAAAATGTGTCACAACATAATGGAAAGAAGAGATATTAAAACTCCCCGAGAAGCTTCTTGTTTCAGGTTTAGCTGTTCTCAGAAGACAGAATCCACCTATATTGTTAAATATCATGTGCTTGTAAGCTTTGGAAATTTTTAAAGTTCAATCTAAATGAATAGATATGCTATCTTGGCAAGTAAAATACATGGTTATTTAAAGTTTAAGCTAAAACTCTTAGCCCGGTACGCTTTCTCTTGCCCTTTTGGCGACTCTTGTGACTATAATTTGAGAGTCATTGAGGAGAGAGAGCTGTAAAAAGGAGAGGGTCTATTGCATGTGGGGTTACATTCCTTCTCTCCACAATATTTGAAACACACAAACCCAGCAACACTACACAGAGTCCTTTGTTCTTCCCGTTGGGCAAAACACTAGATAGCTTACTGTAAATATGGCCAGCCGCCAAGCTGTGGCGCAGATTCTTTTTTTTAAATACTGTAAACTGGCACAGGCTCAAGAATTACAGTTCTTCCTCTTATTTACTTTCCCCTTCTATACTGAAGAGTTTCATCTATCGGAAGATAGAAAAGCAGTCGTTGTGGTTGGGGGGAAAGAAATTCCCAGACAATCCTTTTTTTTTTTTTTCTGCCTTTCTCCACTTAACCTCGGGTAGATGTCTCATGAAATAAGTAGAATCCCTTCATTGCTCTTCACTTTGAAAAGAATAATGTCCTCTGATGACACATGAAAAGAGCTCGAGTGGAGCAGGGTGAGCTGAGTTGAAGGCAGAGCACTGCTGCATACCATGCTGCTTTAAAAACGGATTCTGCCCCCGTGTTTTCCTACTTCTCTTTGTCATCCTGGCTTTACTTCTTGTTGTCCTAGAGTGTATTTGGTTTTCGATTCTCGTTTTCATGGGCCTGCTGTATTTCTGACATTACCAAGTTGCCTTCCCTTGTGTTGGAATTTGTGTGGCCGCAGCTGAATTGAAAAGAGGTGGAGGGAAGTGAAGGGTGGGGAGTTCTGCCTTTCAACTACAGGGTGTGTTCCTTTTGAAACTTTGTTTTTAATATAAGAAAAAGCTTGGAAGTGTATTTTTGAAAGGATTATTTGCTCTGATATTAATATCAAGATGCCAGAAAGGAGATCCTTTTTTGATATAAATGACATCTTGTCAAAATCTTAGTTGTGCAGTTTTATTGATTTTTACGCATAGAAACTTCTAGAACCGAGTAAAAATTAAACATACGTGGTGATTAGTTTTTTTAAAAAATCAAGCTAAGGTTGAACGTACTATCCTTGCCTACGTCACTGACATTAAAAATATTTTATATGATAGACACATCAACATGTTTACTTTCTCATTTCCTTCACTACTCCTTTTAATCTTGACTTCTTGATTTATTAGATTTATTACATGGTAGAAATAACCTTTTTTTCTTTTTTTAACATCTTTACTGGAGTATAATTGCTTTACAATGGTGTGTTAGTTTCTGCTGTATAACAAAGTGAATCAGCTGTATGTATCCATATATCCCCCTATCCCCTCTCTCTTGCGTCTCCCTCCCCTGTCCCTATCCCACCACTCTAGGTGGTCACAAAGCACCGAGCTGATCTCCCTGTGCTATGAGGCTGCTTCCCACTGGCTATCTATTTTACATTTGGTAAAAATAGAACTACCACACGACCCAGCAATCCCACTACTGGGCATATACCCTGAGAAAACCATAATTCAAAAAAGAATCATGTACCACAATGTTCATTGCAGCACTATTTACGATAGCCAGGACATGGAAGCAACCTAAGTGTCCAACGACAGATGAATGGATAAAGAAGATGTGGCACATATATACAATGGAATATTAGCTATAAAAAGAAATGAAATTGAACTATTTGTAGTGAGGTGGATGGACCTAGAGTCTGTCATACAGAGTGAAGTAAGTCAGAAAGAGAAAAACAAATACTGTATGCTAACACATATATATGGAATCTAAAAAAAAAATGGTTCTGAAGAACCTAGGGGCAGGACAGGAATAAAGATGCAGATGTAGAGAATGGACTTGAGGACACGGGATGGGGAAAGGTAAGCTGGGGCAAAGTGAGAGAGTGGCATGGACGTATATACATTACCAAATGTAATATTGTTCATTAATCGTTTCTTAAAAAAGGGAAATTTCACTAGGTTGTAATTGAAGGATATTCGTCTTGTTTCCACATACAACTCACAGTAGAGGATATTATGTTGGTAATCAGATAAGCTTTATGACAGTCTTTTTAGAACATGTGGAAGATCTAAGAAAGTATAGATGAGTAAGATAGGGAGACTGCTTCTACAAAGATGCTCTCAGTTACTGTGATGAATTTTCTTTATACCCTAATATATTTTTCAGTGTTTGAGGGAGAATTTTCATTGAACTGATTAAAAATAAATTTAAAATTTGGGCAAAATGTATTGGTTTATTTGTGCCTCAGCTTTCTCATATGAAAATTTCGGTTGTTACACTAAAGTGTAAGGAGCCATAGGTTCTTTCAGGTATTGATATATAATTACTAATTCTTATTTTCAGTGTTCCTCTAGAAACACGGTATATAATTATACCAGCATAGTGTAATTATAGTATAACCAGTGGACAAAGCAGTTAGGCTGATATTATATTTAGGGGGCCCATTTCTTATCTTGGACTTTATTAATAACAATATGGCCTTGAGGCTGTTGAATCGTTCTGGGCCCAGTTTCCTCATCTGTGAAATAATCGGTAGAATTAGATGATCTTACATGTTTCTTCTAACACGAAGAGTCTAGATAACTTTCTATGACTATTTTGCCTTTTTTATGGACTGGAATTTGTGAATAATGAGAACATGATATTCTAACGTAGGGACTATTTAATTTACATTCATAGAGTATAGGTGTATAATTTTGTAAAGTTGTATAATTTGAAGGCATTTTTCTTATCTCCTTAGTTCCTACTGATTTTAGAATCCTTTTTCTTTTATTTACAATAGCCCTTTGTCATTTGATGTCATGCATCAAGAGAATGTGAGAAAAATGGCTTACAGATTAGGGTATTTGGTAATTTTGAAGAGTTCCAGTGCATATTAAACCTCCTAGGAGGGGGATACCATTTCATATCTTGAGCCGCAGCCTCAGAGCACCATGCCATAAGACTTTGAGCTCAGACCCTGCGTTTTAATCCTGGTTTCGTTGCTGAAATTTTTATCCTGGGCATAATTTATTAAAATGCTCCAATTCTGGGATTCCTTGTCTTCAAGATGGGGATATCAATGACAGTTCCATAGATACACTGTGAGTACTAATGGAGTTTAAGTTAGATTGTGTGTATGACTACCATTAACTTCAATTTTAACATTTAAAAAATGTCATCTTTCAGTTTGTCAGCAAATTTTTGTTGGGTATCTAAGGTACGATGCTCAGGGGAAGCATGTATATGCCTGGATAATAAGAATGGAAAGCATGATACGGAAAAGTTGGTTGTAAAAAAGGTGAATGACAGTACAGTAATGTAGATAGGGCAGTAGATGTCAACTGGTAAGATTGTGCAAGACTGCATGAGGAGGTGGGTTTGGGCAGAATAGAAGTTGCTTCACGAGGAACTCAAGTACAGCATTGTTTTATGGAAGAAGAAATAGTGTTTAATTTCCTCAGAAATTGGAAACTTATGTAACGTGCTGGTTTATTCTAATGTCTTATGAAAGACATCTACCTTCTTTGGATACTTTTTCCAAATCATATAATAAGTGTGTGTGTGTGTGTGTGTGTGTGTGTGTATTCAGACATAATCAGATACTGCTGAAAAATCTTTCAATTACAAGTGGTATATAAATTCCTCTAATAGTAGGAGAATGTTATACTCCTGATTTTTTTTTAACTAATTAGGATGAAAAACTTCTTTAAAGGGATTAAACTATCTGAAGCATACTCAGACATCAGTGGAAAGATTGGAATATTTAATCTTAGCTATTATCACTTCAGTTTATGCTATAACTTAATAACTTTTTCTTTGGAATTGATCTAGTCAGTATCTGAGTTTGTGTTACTGACTTTGAAGTAACAAACTTCAAAGTTTGGTAACAAACCATTTTTAATAATATTGTTAAATATGTATAATATAAAATAATATATATGTATAATATATAATATTATAAAATATATTATTTAAAATAAGCTACTATGAATTAGATTGCTTATAAATACATTGTATTTCTAATTGCCAATAGGAAATTTTTTTTCAAACCTTGAGTTAAATTATTTTCTTACATGCGAAGAAATTTTCTTTAGTGTTTGACTACATATGTTTGGCTTTTGGGAATGCTGAGATTACCACTCACATCATTTTAAAGGATATAAATAGAATCACTGAGAAGAAGTGGTCAAGGCCAGGGCTTTTGTTTGAAGAATATATTAACAGGACATATAAATTAAGGGACTCTAGCATATGCATATTTTAAAAACATGAGATCATAATGTAGTATCTAGAATTCTATTTCTGCCGTTATCGTTAATTCACTTAGGAGATTTTCAGAAAATAACACATTTTTCTGCTTTGGTTTCTTTATCCATAGAACACCTTTTAAGGTAGAATATGATATTAAATATTTTATCAGATAACAGATCTTAATTTAAATGCCTTATGGTTGAAAAACTAGTTAGTCCTCTTCATTTGCCAAAGCATCATGCAGGTGTATTTGCTTCCAGTTTTAGACATCGTCTTTTAAAATTGTGACCATGAATTTTTGGTACATGAGCAGCATTCGCCCCTTATTTCTTTTCTGTCCAGGTCACCAACAATAGTAGGATGTGTGCAGAATGAATAAATGAAAAATCAAGGGCATAGAAGTAATGATTTTCATGGAAAAAGTTGAAAAGTTGACTTTCTCCACGTTGTCCTTTTAATCTTGTCCTGTTTGGGTACTCTCACTCACTAGCTTATGACCATGAGCAATGACCTTATTTAATGTATCTAATCTTTAGTTTGTCTGTCATAGAACCTGTCTCTCAGGTGCGTGAGGATTAAGTTAGATCATGTTTTCATTTTAACAAAATTTTGAGAAAAATGTTCAGTGTAAATTTGTTTGGCATCCCTCCAAAGTTCTTGGTGCTTTTGAATGTTTTTTCCTCCATTTCTTTTCCTCTCTGGTGAATTAGAGACTACATTTAAAGGGACTGTTTATACACAAGATTATTGGTATAAAATTTTCACTTTCTATTAGACAGGATATGCCTGTTTAATTCTGTGCTGTAATAGTGTCTTTGGGAGCCTCTTTTGTCTCTGTGTATTTAGAAGGTTAGTAGAATTATAAACTAGTCAAACCAATGGGTCCTTGGGCATTTATCTAGTTTCCCTCTGCAGAAAGGTCCAGAGAAGTTTTTACCAGCTCTCCTTTCTCGCACATGATTATAAGAATTAAAAGTAATGAAGGGAACTTAACATTCAAAACTTAGTCTCTAAATAATATTTGTTGGTAAGATTGATTTTTCTGTTTTAAGGTAAACCAGACTGTGAGCATGTCTGTTTTTTTCCAAATTTCAGCACTCTCTCCCATGCCTGCATTTTTATTTCTTATAAACTGCATAGTTAGGGAAACTCCTACCTAAACCTCTTGATTTTGACAGCATGCCATGTAATTTTACTCAAAATAACACATGTGAAAGAAACATGTTTCTTTCACATGTAGGCTTACATACATACATGTTGAAACAAAGCTACGTAGGAAGGCTAATTCTTGTATTCTTCTAACCATACCACTTTCAGGATTACCTTCATAAGAAAAGCTCGAGCAAAGTAAATTGAGTAGCTGCCTTTTCATTGCTTAGTAAAGTTTTTTGTTCTTTTTTTTTTTTTGACTGTTGAATTATTAGTTTGCAGTGAGGTGCATTTTGCACCACAGGAACAGAAGTATTGAGTAGACAGAAACGCTGTCTTCCGAACTCTCGGGTCGGTTTTTGTGCCTCTGGTAGCCTGTTTGACCAGGTCAGTCCTGGAGTTCGTGGGGTCCAGGTTTCCTTGCATAAGGAGAAGGCACTATACTTCGTTCTGTGGTCAGACTGCAAGGCCGAGTCTGGACAGTTGTCTTGCACCTGTCCCTGGCTATCCATCCCCATGGGATAGATCTTCCCATCCATCACCACTGCTAGCAAAACACTTCAAAGCGCATGCCTCCCTGCGGACGGGCTGGCCGTACCATCTCGGTCTACAGGAAAGCAGGCTGTGACTGATTTAGAAAGTTACTGCTTCTAAAGAGGCTGTGCTTGCTTCCAACCCTTCCGTGCCATCAATCGCGTCTGATTCTGTGAGACTCTATGTGACGCCTGGAGAGACTGACAGCCAGCATAGCTAATCCTGAGCTCGGAAGCAAGTCTTGTTGCTTTTTGCAGTGTAGCTCACTGCGCCTTTCCTCCTGTGACATTATTGTGCTTGTTTTGTAGTGTTCTCCTCATTAAGATCCTGCCAAGGGGGGAAATAAGTGTCTCTGGATAAGAATTTCCATACTGACATTAAAGTGGGCACAATCCATTTGCGGTAGACAAATAGCAGATTATGTTTTAACATTTAGAGAAACTGAAGGATTTAAGAGAAATGGTGAGCGTGGTGATTATACTCCTGCTTAAGAAATACTTGTCAGTTTTCAGATCTGTTACCCGTTACGTTCTGCCCGTTGATTTTTTTTTTTTTCAGTCCAGCTTTAATTTTTCATGCTTCAAGTCAAGTGTACATTTCTGATAATGCTGCCATTTGGGGCATTTAAATTTCTATCGGCAAATGCTGTAGTCATTAAACGTGGGGGGTTGAATGCAAATGGAGAGCATTAGAAGATGGCTTCTATATGGCAGTGTGAAATTGCATTCTAACTTATTTTTAATTAATGTCACGGGCACCTTAAACAAAATTTCAAGAGAGCTCTAGATTTTATCCATTTATAGCCAACACTTTTAAACCCACCTAAACTCACAAATGCAATGCCACGTATGGAATCACAGTTTCGATACTTGCCTTTGTAATCCATTCTGGATCATTTTTTGCATAAACTCTATTAAGGGAACTAATTTTTTCCCCTGGCTAACAGGTGATTTCCAATTGTGACCAGTCCCATGACTTGCAAAGAATTCTAAAGTGCTGACTCCATTTTTACAGAAAGCAGTTAATGACAGCCAGCTGTAGAAGAGGAGTAGACCCAGAGAGGAGCTGAGTGTAACAATCTGAGAAAAGGCAGAGAAGGAAAGTTAGAACCGGGAAAATATCCCCAGTATAGTGGAAAAAAGCTGTCTCCACAAGGCTGCGTCTTTGGGGAAATCATGCTGGACAGAGTGGAGCAGGTATGAATCGAGATGACCGCTTTCTGGAGTCTCCTCGTGGACATACCTCCTAGGTGGTCATGTGTGCCTTTTATGTTGTCCTACCTTTTCTTTCACTCATGCTCTCCTTTCCAGTGCCAGTTGACATACCCATCCAGTCTTCAGATCTCCTTCTGCTGCTGCTTCCCTCACCCACGTTTAATGAGCCATCATATACTGATAGAATGTATAGGATTCCCATTGCCCTTGGTGTAACCAGGACCAGGGAAGGATTAACTTTGTGATTGTGTATCTTAAAGTACCGTGTTAATTTCATGAATAATAAAAACGTGCCACTGTTGGTTACTTATTATTACTTATTATTGTTATCAAACATACTGATGATGTAAGAATAACCATGTAATAACAATAGCAGAGACGGGGTGGGGGCATGGGGGGAGATAAAAATAACCACTGCCCTTGAAAGTGCTACTGCACAGCTCAGGGTTCTGCTCCCTTCCCTGGGTTGTCTTCTTTGAGGAGGTGGTGATTCAGTTGAAACACCCTGTTAATATTAAAAGCACATCCCAGCCAGAGAAGTTAGAGCTCTTCCTCCCCGCCACAGTAAGCGACTTCAAGGGGAAACGGGAAGTGTGTGGAGGCTCAGAGGTGAGAGACCCTGCCAGAGCCTGAGCAGGGGTGGTGGTGACTGAAGGAGGGTGGAGAAGAGGGAGAGGACAGGTGACTGGCCTCACCTGGGGAGACGTGTGGCCACCCCCCCCATCAGGGGCGTCAGGAGAAGTGACGGATCTGGGGGACACTTAAGTGCAATCTACAGAACTTGGTGAGTGAGTGATGGCGAGGGTTTGGGGAGAAGGGTGAGTTCAGGATGATACCTGAGACCCGGTTTGGGCATCCGGGTAGATGGTGGAGGAAATACAGCAGGAGGGAAGGTTTGTGGGAGAAAAATGAGAGTTGCTTTGGTGTCTCTCTGGGTGGATGCATACTGGGTAATTTGCAGTTTGTTGTTGTTTTTTTTTTTTTTTAAAAGAGGAATGTATTTCTGTTTTTCAGTATGTGGCATTGAACATAAGAAAAACAGGTTTTTAATGGTTTTTAAAAAGTTAGCTTCTTCCTCAAAGACTTCTAGTTTTCTCTTTACTGTCACTAAAGTAATGCTGAACGTAAATCCTTCGTGATGTGGATAATGAGAAATTTGTGTCGTTCTGTACACTTAGAAGGTATATTGCATTTGCCTTTGTGCCTTTATGGATATTAGGTTGGGATTGTGGTTAAGCTAATGAACTGAAGAACTCGAGCTAATGGTCTCATCATTCAATCCAGCAACTTGTCTTAAATTTCAGGCTAATATCTATGTATACATGATTGCTTAGCTAGATTTCTTTTGGAACATTAACACTTTTCATATTAAACCCAAGCTGAATTTTAATATACATTTTTTTTCAGTTTGAGAGTACCTTTAAACTTTTTAATATATTATAGGTTCAGTTAAATGATGACATTGTTGACTTAACATTATGATAGTATTTATGTAATATGATCTAGACTAACAGAGCAATAGTATATTGAAAGTTTATGTGTTTAATATTTGGGTTGCCGTATCAGCTCAAACAGTTGTGTTCATTGAAAACCACCTCTTAATTTTTAGGTAGCTTTTGAAATGTAGCAAAGTCACATGACAAATCCGTTTTATTATATATATATATTTTGTTGTTGTTGTTTTTGGACGGTGACTCTCAAGTGTAGAGGTACTGGAACCTTTTTGCCCTTTTCAAGTGATATGTACTTTTTAAAATGAATAACTTTAGAGGTAACAAAACTCAAGACTGGGTTCATAGAATGTAACATACTTTCTGAATGTTATAAGGGCTCTTTTTTAACTTCATAGCCTTATAGAAACTAAGTCACCCTACATAAAACATAAGAGTGAAGGTATTTTTTTGTAGATTGGCATTGAAATCACGTTGCCAGTGTAATTGTACATCTAGCTATTGTTTTGTTAATAAAATCTGAACATAACTAACAGAAGGTCATTTCACTGATTTGATGTTCTAGAAAATTCATTTCTTTTTTTTTTAATACAGCAGGTTCTTCTTAGTCATCCATTTTTATACACATCAATGTATACATGTCAATCCCAATCTCCCAATTCATCACACCACCACCACCGCCACCCCTCCACTTTCCCCCCTTGGTGTCCACATGTTTGTTCTCTACATCTGCGTCTCAATTTCTGCCCTGCAAACCGGTTCATCTGTACCATTTTTCTAGGGTCCACATATATGCATTAATGTACGATATTTGTTTTTCTCTTTCTGACTTACTTCACTCTGTATGACAGTCTCTAGATCCATCCACATCTCTACAAATGACCCAATTTTGTTCATTTTTATGGCTGAGTAATATTCCATTTTATACATGTATCACATCTTCTTTATCCATTAGTCTGTTGATGGGCATTTAGGTTGCTTCCATGTCCTGGCTATTGTAACTAGTGCTGCAATGAACATTGGGGTGCATGTGTCTTTTTGAATTACGGTTTTCTCTGGGTATATGCCCAGTAGTGGGATTGCTGGATAATTCATTTCTATTATAGTTCTTGGAGAGGTTTTTATTGTTGTTGTTGTAATTTTAGTTTTTGATATTCAGGGTGGCATGTAATCACTCTGGATTTAAGTATGGGAGAAAGAGGAAATCAGAATTTTTTAAAGATTTGATAGGTCCTATCTTTGCCTTTCATAGGTAAGGAGGCTTGGGAACTGATGAGAAAGAATAGAGACATTCCTTTAGTTTTTTTTTTTTTTTTTTTCCTTTAGTTTTAATTCAATTTAGATTTTCCTGAAGTAGGACTTGTGTCTTGAAATCGATAAATGAATTTTAGTGCCAGTAACTTTTTTCTCTTCTAGTATATCTTCTAGAATATCTTAATGCTTCCTAAAAACAAGTGTATGAAAAAGGAAGTAGCTGAAATTACTTCAAAACTTCCCAGATGGTGAAAGACTATCACGTACTTGGCGAAAGACGTACTCACCGTACAGCGTGTAGAGCAGGCAGATGTGCCCATTATAGTACAGGAAGGTCAGCCTTATCTTTAGGAGGAGGAAAAACTTCCCTCTGTGTGCATTGAATTGTTCCTTATGGGTTTTCCAGGAGCCTTCCGATAGCAAGTATTTTGTCTGGTTCTCCCCCCATCAAGCCATGTCTGCTTATTTTAGATTCAGAATCTGTGGTCTCCGTACCTATAAGGAATGAATTTGGGGCTATTTTGAGGTCTCTCTGCATGAGGTACCTCGGTAGAGTTGTACAGGATGATAGTGAAGTCGAGCCATGTGTTACAAAAATCTTGGGGAAAGGCGCAAACAGTGGGAAAGTGTGTCCAGGGGAGGAGATTTGGGAAAAGGCATGGAAACAAATGCATCCTACTTCATCATATTTAACATCCTTGTGTGTGGATACACCTGCCATGTGTCCTTTTTCTTTGATTTGGAAGCCAAACTACGTTTATCCAAATAGGTTTTCAGCACACTAGGTTTTTTAAAATTCCATATTTCTTGAAATTTTTTTTAGAGATTTATAGAAAGGTTTGGAAAATTAAGATTGGGGGAAGTTGGGAAATAAAACTTTGAATTCATGAACAGTAGAATTTTCTGGCTTTTTTTTTTTTTTTTGGTTCGACCTTTAGATTTTGATACTGATATTAAGGACTACTTTTTTGGTCATGTATTGAAATGCTTTGAAACTCCTGTGGCCATCTTATACATTGGTGAACTTTGTTGTGGCAGTTGTCAAGGGTCCCAGTGGCATCGGTGGCTAGAATTTCCAAGAGTTCGTGAGCTTTGGTGAGGGAAATAATTACACTTTCGTTTTCAGTAATAGCTAACTGAAATTGAACATTTCCCTTAATTATGAGCGCAGGCAATGAGCCATAATAGTATTGGCACACTGCGACTTTGCCCCTGGTAGAAATCACAGATATTTTCATATCACATTACAGTTGTGGTAGATATCTCAAAATATTTAAGCTCATCACTACTTTCAAATTACAGTATTTATTAGACCCACACTAGAACTTGTTATTTCATAGACAAATAAGCAGTCCGTGACTATATCACATTTAAAAATATTTTGATAACTGTCAATCGTTTTATTTTCTATGTAATCTCGTTATATACGACCAAAAAACACACGTTATTCGGAGAAGGAGTCCATAGACTTTACCAGACTGCGAAAAGGATCCAGGGCGCAAATCAAGGCCGCTGGGCAAGGGAACCGAACAGATGGGTATTTTAGAGCCGGTTTACCAGCTCCTCACTGTGTGACCTTTCCCAGTACCTCACAGATGTGCCGTATGATGACGGCATCCATTGATTTAGGAAGTTACTGTAGAGATAAAACAAGGGAAATCGTTCTGAAAAATTTTAGTATTCATACAGAAGGGTTTTCTGCCTCTGTAAGAACATGCGTATATTATTATTCATTGTTAAGAGCATAAATGAGGCATCTAATATAATTTCTGCGTTCACCCTGACATTTCAGAGTATAACTCAGCGTCATTACACTTTACAGTGAACTGCTACGGGGACACGCCAGTTTCAACATAGCTCTAAAAACATTACCATTCACGGAAGCAAAGAGAATTCGTTTTCTCTAAATATTTCTTTTTCAATTGATTCCTGTAGTCTCCTGTCCTCTAATCCAAACCGATGGGCTTCAGTGCTCTCCAAAGCAATGTGTCAGTCAGGCAAATCACAGGAGAAAAGTGCATGCTTCGTTTCCAGCAAACCAAAGGGTAACAGTGTGGTGAAGTCCCTCTATTTACTCAATATTATTAATCAAGAAATGTAAGAAATGGGAAGAGGGAAGAACAGGTACGGTGAATGATATTTGATGTTTTATAAAAGTTTCATTTTTATGGTGACCTTAGGTAGGTCATAATATTACAGCATTTAACAAATGAGCAAACAAATAGGTATCAACTTATTAAATGGTCATGTTACTCAGAAGTTACCAAACTTAGCTTATTGTACAAGACTAATTGTAAAGCCATGTGACTGAATTAAAATATAATTACTGAGTAAAAATTAATTAGGCATTAATTTTGAAATGTGAGATTCTTTTTTCTTTTAGAATTTTCTCTCTTTAATGCACTGTTCATTTCTTCACTGATGCCTGAGATTGGCTATACAGTTCGGGCAGGAGGGTATTTTTACCCCTTTGAAATTATAGGTGAGACATGATAGAGAGATATATGAAGAGTCGACTCTAGTTATTATGATTAGTTACATATTTTCATTTTTTAAATCCTATCCCCTTGTGCCTGTGACTTTGATACATAACAAACATATTTTAAAGCTCTGTTAAGTGCATGAGTGACTGATAAATGGAAGGAAGGTGTGTTGTGTTGCGATGGGTCAAAATCCTGGTGGAGGTTGACTTGGGAATATCTGAAATGTCTGTTCATTCAGAGAAAGCTAACAGCAGTGAAGAGACCACTGAAGATCAGAAGGGAGGAGAAAGAGAAGATGTGGTAATAAATACAAGTTCACACAGTTAAGGAGCTCTGGAGTCCCCAGGACCTCTGGCGTCCGTCACTCACACACAGTCTTGTTCCCAGGATCTCCGTATGAGGCGCTCAGGGCACCTGTCCTCCCCATTGTACGGTTGGAGCCCAGGCAGGGGAAGCACCTCTGTCAGCTTTGCAGATGAGAGGCAGAGCGGGGTCTCCTGATTCAGAGTTTGACTGCCTCTCCACCATATCCTGCTGGTGTGGTGTGGGAAGGGAGAGGGATCCTGGGGAGAATTGAAAAGCTGCAGAAAGAAATAGAGGAACAGGTAGTAAAGAGACGCACCGTGGAAGCCTTGCTGCAGGGACTGAGAGGGTCTTCTTCAGTCCTCTGCTGAAGCGTACGTCCTTCAGAGACCCTTCCCGGCCTCCCTGGCTCCTTAGCCCTCCCCTCTGCCGAATCTGGTCTTCCTAGGATGTGATGCTCTCTCTTGTACTTCACAGCAGTTATCCCAATTTGTAATTATTTATTTGGGTAATTGTTTCATTAAATACCTCTTTCCTCTGTGTGTGTGTGTGTGTGTGTGTGTGTGTGTGTGTGTGTGTGTGTGTGTGTGTATCTCACAGCTTTTTTATCTAAAGAAAAAGTGAATGAATATAAAAAAACAGAAATTCACTGATAATAGTGACCAAACTATTGGTTTGGTTACCAGTGGTGAGAGGGAAAGGAGAGGGGCAGGGTAGGGGTAGGGGGTTAAGAGGAATGAACTACTACGTATAAAATAGATAAGCTACAAGGATATATTGTACAGCACAGGGAATATAGCTATTATAATAACTTTAAATGGAGTATAGTCTATACAAGTACTAAATCACTGTGTGGTACATCTGAAATAATATAGTACTATAGTAATAATACAGTACTATAAATCAACTATACTTCAATTTAAAAACTACCTCTTTCTCCCTCAAGAGTCTAGATTGTAAATTCCATAGCAATGAGAATAGTGCCCGTATCTTCCCTTCTGTAGTCTCAGAGCATAATGCTTGATATACTGAAACTTTTATGAAAGCAGGGATGAATATATAAGAAATCATCAGTGAGTGGAAAAAAAAGAATGGCCAATGTGGAGATAAAGACTCAGAAGGACTTTTAATGAAAAGAAGCAGTGCAGACAGCTTGCAGTCTTGGGGAATGCTCTGTGCCCTGAATTTTCCAGGAAATCTCTCTTTTAAATATTAGTCTAGTTGTTTGGTTTTGTCCCCCAATTTGGGGTTTAGAAAATATGGTCACCTGTACCTCAGTAACCTTGAAGGTAAGGTGCACCTTGTAAGAACGGAGGAGGGTGGTGTGTGTGTTCACTCGAGCTCTGCAACGGCCCTGGGTGGATGGTGTTACCAAAAACTTAACAGTTGAAAAGATGGTGGACAAGAGATTGAACTTGTCCGAGATTCAGACGTTAGGTGTCCAAGCTGAGATTAAACTAGAGCCCATGATTTTCCGTTAATTGAATCATATTTGAGGAAGCTGGAAAAAGACAATGTCGCAGGCCTGGAAGGTCATCAGCTTGCAGAGCTACTGCTGGGACAAGTTTCGGTGTGGTCCTCCCATTCCTTGGCTTATGTGTCTATACTTACAGTTGCCTCTAGAGTTCTGTATAAGAACTGATGTTCACAATAATTACTGAGTCATTGGCAGAACGTTGAATTATATTACATTTAAGAAAGAAAAGAATATCATAGTGTAGGGATTTTTCTTCAAAGTGACTAATGGTTTAGTACTTTAATTCTGTTATGGAGGAAGCTGATGTTGAAATTGATCCTGTGTAACTGATGTGGGCTATCAATTTAGAGGTTCTTTCTTTTCCTTTAAAATTCATTCTTTTTTTTTTAAGAATTGATAAACCTTTATTTTGACAAATGCTTTGTTTTTTTTTTACTTTGTCATGCTATTTTATTTTAAATTTTTTAAAATTTTATTTATTTATATTATACAGCAGGTTCTTATTACTTATCTATTTTATACATATTATTGTATATGTGTCAACCCCAGTCTCCCAGTTTATCCCACCACCACCACCCTCACCCCGCTTTTCCCCCTTGGTGTCCATACATTTGTTCTCTACATCTGTGTCTCTATTTCTGCCTTGCAAACTGGTTCATCTGTACCATTTTTCTAGATTCCACATATATGCGTTAATATACGATACTTGTTTTCTTCTTTGACTTACTTCACTCTGTATGGCAGTCTCTAGGTCCATCCACGTCTCTACAAATGACCCAATTTAGTTCCTTTTAATGGCTGAGTAATATTCCATTGTATATATGTACCACATCCTCTTTATCCATTCATCTGTCGATGGGCATTTAGGTTGCTTCCATGACCTGGCTATTGTAAATAGTGCTGCAGTGAACATTGGGGTGCATGTGTCTTTTTGAATTACGGTTTTCTCTGGGTATATGCCCAGTAGTGGGATTTCTGGGTCATATGGTAATTCTATTTTTAGTTTTTTCAGGAAGATTCCTTAAAATCTTCCTCCATGCTGTTCTCCATAGTGGCTGTATCAATTTACATTCCCACCAGCAGTGCAAGAGGGTTCCCTTTTCTCCACACCCTCTCCAGCATCTGTTGTTTGTAGATTTTCTGATGATGCCCATTCTAACCGGTGTGTAAAATTCATTCTTGATTTATATTATCTTTGTATTCTTTAAATCCCCAACTTCTGTTAGGTTATCTGTAAACAAGCACTTCATTTTTTCAAAATTCAGCAGAGGTTTATTACCAGGTGCCAGAATGTACCATAGTTAATGTATGGTTTCTGCCTTCTAGGAGCTTACAGGCCAGTGAGGGAGAAGGAGATAGATACAGATATTTACAATCCTGGGGTGCTGATGCCACAACAGGGATTGAGTGGCATCCTAGGAGGCTGTCTACAAGGGTGACAACTGTGGCCCAAGTCATAACACTCCATTGTCCTTGGAGCCCCAGACTTCGTGGGTCTAAAATATAATTTCTTGTCAGTCTGTATTTAATACTGTGTTATAAAAGATGTTAGCATTATATGATTATATTAAAGTGAAAACTTATATGAAATCTCCTATTGAAATACCTGGCACATAGCACTTAGAGTTTTTTAAAATTCTCTTTCATAAACCCAGTCAATTACTGTGTGAATTGGAATATTCCAGACTCTGAGAATATTCTAACAAGCGGTGACTCAAAAGTGTGATTCTGTTTATAACGCAAACACATCCTAAAACCAAACAGGGATGATTAATCTTTAGTTAATATGTCAGATGCTTATAAATTTAAAAAAAAATAAAGTTCTCTAGGGAAAAGTACGTTTGTTAGTGAAGAAAATATACTTCTAATTACAGTGGAGTTTTTGTGATGCTTTTGGCTGAGTTGTTTGCCTTTCCTATGAGCTTCACAATAATATCCTTTAATACCCAGAGCATACAGTAAGAAATTAACGAGCATACTTACTGCAGTTACATAGTATATGGATCTTGGCCTGCGTTACTATGATCCAGTTTCAGTGGAAGCTTATTTTCGGTTTTGTTTAAAGAAGAAAGCACATACGGTTATGTGGAAAAAAACATATATACAGTATGCTTATGTGTATATATAAATTAATAGTGTCAATTATAGAATTAGTTTTATTTTTATAAACTTCTCTACGGTGCTTGATGCTAAATAAGCAAGATGAGAACGAAGCGTGAAGCAGGGGGAGATGAGAAATTCCTTTGTATTGCCAAGAATGACTTGTGATATCCCTTCTACATTTTTGTGCTTGAACAGGCTGCCTGAGAAAAATTCCATTTCTTCTTATCACTAACTTCCTTCCACTTTATTTGGCTACCTTTACTTCCCGCTTAGAAGTGAAGAAAGCAAAGCCAGGGGCTCTGCTATACCCCTGGGCATCAGCTTCTCATCCATACGTACCTGCGTCGCTCATCCTGAGGGCTCACCTGTCTCCTGCCTCCGTAACCAATTACAAAGGATAATCCAATTAATTGTGTGTGAAGATTTAGCTCCCCATACACGTGCTACTGCCATTTTTAACATTTTAATTCTTGAAATTATATCTAACATTCTGTGTATATGTTACCTAGGGGAGAGGAGTGGGTACACAGCTGTTTCTCAAAGGGTTGGGACCCAAAAAACGTGGGAAAAATGGGTACTGACTCTTAGATCTCCTCCACCTCCACCAATATACCACCATTTCCTCTTAAAAAAAAAAATTAAACTGTGGATCTTGAACAGCTGTGAAAAGCTGTAGTGATGATTAATTTATTTCGCACCTATAAAATTTATTGGTACTCATTTGTTTCTCCTCTAATTTTTTAGCTATATTTGCCAATTTTGAGTGGTGAAACTGAAGGTAACTGGAATCCTTTTGTTTGCGGAGGGAGGTACAGATCTTATATGTCACCCAAGGGGATGTGAGAATTATAGGCGGTAAAAATCCTAACTTCTATCGGGAATGTGTAAGAACCATGTGGTGCAATAAATTCCAGCTATGAGGTGTTCAAATTATTAGCTTTTTTAATAGCTACGGTGAGTACAGGGCAGAGAACTGAACACATTTAGTCAGATGTTGAGTGAAGTTACTCCGAGAGCACTGGCTTATCAACTTTTTGGATGATATCCAAGTTGAATGGTCCAGAAAAGAAAATTAATAAAGAGAGAGAGCTGTGTAAGGAAGTTGGTCCAAAATTGCAGATTAGCAAAAGCAATTCATTTATCATTTCATTCTAGCCTGACTTCTTCCTTTATGCAACTCTCTTCTGACACGATGATCCAAAGGAATGATGCTTGAAAAATAGGTATGTTTTGTGACCTAGCAAGTGAATCACATGTAGCATTTTGGAATTTTTTTGATTTATTGCAGTCTGTCCTTTTCATGAGTTGTGGTTTAGCTTATTTTATTTTATCTACGTAGTGTTTCTGTAGCTGCTTTTCCCTTTTTCTAGACCAAACTTTGATTATGGAAATACTGTTATTGGTATGCTATTATCCTGTTTAAAGGAAATTGCCAATTAAATATTAATTTACTGGCCAAGCACGCTAATGGATTAAGATAAGCACAGCTATAATGTCTTGAAAATGGAAGCATGTTTTTTTTCTTGAGATTCTAGGACCTACTACTTTTAGAAACCTCAGTGATTAAGCAGTTTCATGTAATTTAAATTTAGGAAACAAAGAACTGAGGCATGTCATTTTAATAAGGGGTTTACCTTGTATTGGAAACACATAGTTGAATAAATATGGCTCTTTTGAAAGAGAATACTTTCAGTACATTTTCACAATTTAAAGATACTTGTTTGTGGTTTTCTCTTATAATAATGCTCTATTAACTGAGTAGTAAAAATTTCTGATCTCAGTGTATTTATCCCTTTTTTGACCCACTCCTCACCTTCATAGCCTTTGCCTTACTTTGAATTTTAACATGCCAGGAACTAGAGTGGTTTGCACGTCTATTCCATTTTCCTTTTAAATGACAATTGAAAAGGAAAGGATATAGTGGGGATTTATAAACAGAGAAAAATGAACAATCAATATGCTATAATTTAGCAGAGATAATTAATGTTAAATAAAAAAGAGCCTTTGATGGAAGTTTCCTCATAAAAGTTTGTCATGTTAGCATTTTCCTATATTCTTTTAGTAAGAAATAAAAATTCTTAGCTATCACAAAAATGCTTTATATTTGGAGCAGTATATGCATTATATTTGCTTAACTTTGATAAAGTTCTGACTTGGGGGAGCCTTCGATGTTACAGCTACCATATAAAAAATACTTATAGTCTAGTCATTTAGAAATGTACCTTAGAATTCAGTCCTCTCACTATAGAGGAGATTGATGGTGATTATGACATTTGAAAGCATAGGTAGTTTTACAATAGGTAAATGGCCTTGTCTTTTATAATATAATGCTGATTTTAAAGATTTACAAGTAAAGATTTGACCAGCGTTATAAAGTTATGACCAGAGAGTTGTGGAAAAGTAAAATTTTATTCAGGTAACAAGACTTTATTTTTACATATACACACATATGCTACCGTGTCAGAATTTTTATAAATATGTCTGCTATTGTGATATGCGCCATATACGTAAGGCTACTTGAAGAAGTGGTCTTTTTGTTTGTGAAATAATATCATAGTACTATATGGATCCTAAGTATCTCTTTTAGCAAATTCCAATTTAGAGTGGATAGATTTATGTTACGCTCCCAGTATATTTACACGTAGGAAATTGTGGCTCAATAAGCTACAGCCTAGATCTACAACCTTTATGGATAAAACTACTGAAAAAATATTCCATTTTTTTTAACCCTGGATGTCCATTTCACAGATGTCTATCTTTAAATGAGAATTTGCTATTTGTATGTTCATATAGTTTTTTTCAAAATTATATAATGTACATATAAAAACAGGACACACAATGGAATTAGCAAAATCATTTGTACATTTACAAGAGTTTTTATTTTCGTCAGTATTTTAAGTACTTTGGATAAAATTTTCTCAAATATACAGAGAGCATATTTTCGTTATTATAGCGACAGTGGTTTCCATTGTTTGATAAGTATAATGTATAAAATACTTTAAAATTTGTCCCTTTTCATGCTATTAGTTTGCATGATGAGAGTTTTATCCTGTGTGTCTGAGGTTTGCACATGAATATTATGTGATTTTAGTGGCACTCGGGAAACACCAGCTTAGGTCGGGTTCAGTGCTAAGAACCTCATGCACGTGAGTCATGTAATACACACTCTAACCCAACGTGATGGGAATTCGCCGTGTCCCCATTTTAAAAACAAGGAAATTCAGGCTCAGAAGGTTAACTAATTTGGTCCGGGCCAGGTAGCAGGACCAGGATTTGATCTCCAAAGCCAAAACTTTACTTTTCCTCTTCAGATTTCTGACAAGAAACCTCTTTATTCAAAGTGTTATTCTTATCATTCGTTTTATTAGTAGGTAGCTCGCCTCTCCTCCCAGTGATCGTGGTGGACGTCCAAGCTTTAGAGCAGTTTGTACCACATTTGTTGTTTGCCAGTGATATGCTCACAGTAGCTGACTGAAGGAGCAGAAAGGGCCCCTGCCCTTCCCCTGGAGAGCGATGCTGCTGCCTTTGGAAGTGTGCTGCAGTCTCGTCCCCCAGGTGCCTCGGGAGTACTGCCCCAAACGGGGCACTGCCTGGGAAATGCAGGAAAGCTTTCTTCTGGCTATTACACCAGGGTTGAAGTTCAACAGTTGTTGATCTGGAAAAGAATGGGGGTGGAAGTTGAGTAAAGTATTCTGGGCAAAAGAAAGAATAAACAAAGATCACGAGACAGAAGCACTGTGATGAATGTAGGGCCCATCAGCATGTTGGGGCTTTCGTCTGAGATGCTTTTGTTGGAAAGCATGCTACTCCTAAAGTAAAAAACCTAAGGTGACATGCTGCAGGTTTTCTTGGGACTTCTAATCTCTGGCACACCTCACTTACCCCAAGAGGTCTGTGGACCTCACCTTGAGAAGTTTTGGTGTTAGATATTTTACTGATAAGTTGTGGAGGGTGCAGGAACAGTGAGAAGAATCCTTACTGTACGCAGGACACTGATATCTAGACATTTTCTGACAATAAGAACAGCTCATTTTAAACTCTTGATTATTGAAATAGGTGGTAGTTTAATTTTGCTCAGTTGCATTAAAAACTGTTATTTGATTGCCCCCTTTCATTGAAATAATTAGTGTGATTAGTGATGTGATCGAGGTTTTTTTTTTAAAATATGGCATAAACTCAGTATAAAGTCATCAACTCACTTCTTCATTTCCGTTGCTAATTTGGAGTATAATGTTTTTGTTCTTGTTTCATGTTTCTCCTAGCTACAACAGACTCGTTTAATTTTATACTTCTAAAATTCAACCATCCTTGATTGGGGTGAACCTGTATCATTCGTAATTGAATATGGTGCAGTTTTATAGTATTTTTCATAAAAATAACTTCATGGACTATATTTCTTTGGGAGATGCTTTGTACACCCATAGCGTTGGGAAAAAATCTGTGTTTTACTATCACTATTAGCTTTCTATCATTGTTTTATATCAGGATTTTTAAATTTTAAAATACCCAGCCCAGGCTTGAAAAACAAATATGCCTTTATAGCCATTTATCCTTGAGAAAAATGTATTTTATAATACAATCCTTCTGAAAATGTAGTTCATTTTTTCTTTTTTCAGTTATTTCTCTTCATTGGGTGAGTAGATATTTGCAAGGTTGGGTAGGTTTAAAATAATTTTTACATGTCCAGAGGTGTAACTTATAACTTATGAATTGTGTAATAATTTTTCATGCTGTGTAATATTAATTTTAGGGGGTAGTAAAAGAGGTTTTGATTCCTAAGTGAAAGAAGCCATTAAGTTGAACCCCTTTTATATATGGTAAAACATTACTAGGATATGGTTCCTCATTTACAGTACATGGGTTGGCCTAGGGTGAAACTCTGTCCTATAAAACAATAAAATCTTAATAAAACATGTTAAGTCAGCAAGAAGAGTGATAATAGATCCTCTACTATTACTCATCTATAGGAAGTCTGTTGTTTTGAGTAGCAGCAATGGTCTTTTCCTATAGGAATATAATTAAAAATGCATATAAGAATATGCATTTTTCTTTTTTAAAAAATTTTATTGGGGCATAGTTGCTTTCCAATGTTGTGTAAGTTTCTGCTGTACAGCAAAGTGAATCAACTATATGTATACATATATCCCCTCTTTTTTGGATTTCCTTCCCATTTAGGTCACCACAGAGCATTGAATAGAGTTCCCTGTGCAGGTTCTCATTAGTTATCTATTTTATACATAGTATCAATAGTCAATTGATATATATATATATATATACAGTTGACATAGTATATATGTCAATCCCAATCTCCCAATTCATCCCACCCCTCCTTTCCCCCTTTGGTGTCCATACGTTTGTTCTCTACATCTCTGTCTCTGTTTCTGCTTTGCAAATAAGTTCATCTCTGTACCATTTTCCTAGATTCTCTTAAAAGTATAGTTTTCTACTTTATAAAAATAAAACACATTCTTTGTAGAAAACTTTTCTGCAGACTGTCTTTTCATTACCACTTGCATTGACTGTATCTCATAAAAATTTTCCAGTGTTGTTATATATTCTAGAATACATGGATATATATGTGTGTATATATACATGTATATGGAAGATGTATCTATAATTATCTTATGTTGGTATATTTAAACAATCCTCTATTATTAAACAAGTTGTTTCTTATGGTGGTTTTGGCAAACTATAAATTTAGCTTTGACTCTAATAGATTTCTGTAGTTTAAAATTAAGGTAAATTTGTATTAATAAGAATATATTGGTGCTTCAGTTGTGTATTTTACCAGGGTTTTGGAATTAATTTAACTAGCATTTTTATTGTAAGCCTCCTTACATTTTTTTTGGAATAAAGCAGGATATAAATATATATTAAAGTACACTATCTGGTTTAATTATAACTTGGGAGCATTTTGAGATTGTCTACTTATTTAGGCAGAAAAGATCTTTCTGGTTTTGTAAAAATGGATACATTGCCCTACAGTGAGTACTTCCCTTTTTTCTACCTGTGATCTGTGCAAACCGTCTTTAAGGAGTTTTTTTTTCAATGTTAAGACCTGCTTTGTCATCTGTGGCGTTCTCATTAATGGTTATTCGTTCATCGTTCAACTTTATATTTTATGTTATTTCAGAAAATTTGTTAAGTAACTTGTTAGCTGCTGTACATTTTTACACCACATTTATATAAGAATCTTTATTTTTCAAGCGTTTGCTTTGCGTTTAGCATTCACATTATTTATATATCCATACTTGCTTGGCGTTTCCAAAACATTTAGTAAGATAGGATTTTTAAAACAGGAAAAAGCTATAGTTTGTTCACTACTGGGTTCATGGTGGAGGAAGCTAGCTGCTGATTGCTTTTAGGAATAAGATAAATAGAGATCAAGGGCCACAGTCTCTCATCCTTTCCTGATGGCCTGTGGATGCAGGAGGGACAGTCTGCAGTGTGATGTTGGGATGGGGTCTTTCAGTTCCATCTGAGCATCAGCCTACACGAGTCACTGTGTCAGGGCAACCCTGGCTGAATAGGATCTCAGAGATGCTAAGCAGCATTTTGGCCAGATGAACAAGGATATATATCATCATAGTTCTGTGTAGGGTTAAGATTTATGATTTTAATTAACACAGATAAGAGAAGTCAAATACTCTTGAGTGATCTCAAAAAATGTATAAAGTAATACCCCATAAGTATCACCCCACGCATCATCTTTTCTCAAGATAACATCCAAAAACCCAGAGAGAAATCCAGAAAAATATCTTCACGTGTTTTATTGCTGGGAAGTGGGTAGGACACTGTTGTCCAAGGACCAGTATTGCAAAATCCATTCTCAAGGTTTAAGGAACAGGTTTGATCTCTCCATTAGCCCTCCTCCCTCCAGCAAGGCAGGAAGAATAAATAACTTATCGTTCCATTGGCTACTTAATAAGATTCCAGAATTCCTTTCTTTTTCAACCGCAGATTATTCACCCTTGTGGTATCCTGAGTTTAGAACACTGAGGAAATACATCTTATGGTACTTGATCTGCTAAGGCTTGAAAATCAGAATGGAGACCGACATAGATGCAGAGAATAGACTGTTGGTTACGAGAGATGGGGGTTGGGCAGAATGGGCACAGGTGGTCAAAAGGTACAAACATCCAATTACAAATCCTGGGGAATGTAATGTACAGCTTGGTGACTATAGTTAACAATATTTTTTAACTATATACATTTTGCAGTATATACATACATCAAGTGATTATGTTATACACAAGCAAATACAATGTTATGTCAGTTATATCTCAATTAAAAAAAAGAACAGAGGCTGAATTTTGAGAATGCCTCCCTTGATGCAGTCATATCACCAACAATATCTAATGTCACCTTGTAGGCAGCGTTTATCACCCTTTTATGACTGAGGAAACCTGGACTCAGAGTTGATCACCATGAGTCAATTTATTTGCTTTTGTTCACTCATTTACTCAACACTTGATCACCTGCCAGCTGCCCCGGGAACAAGATGCCGTCCTGCCCTCAGGTGACTGAAAGCCTTGCAAGCTTGTCACTAACCAGTGGGGCCCATATGGGGTTCTTGTCATTGTCCCATGGCTGAGAAAGGGGAGGGACAGGCATCCACTGACAGGGGAAGTGGTAGATGTTCCTGGCCAGTGAGAAGAAACAGGCAAAGGTTACCTACTAGAAAAGACAAGTTGGACCAGAATATGAAATTGCTGATGAAACAGAAGACTTGGATATCCTATGCAGCACTTTTAAATGTTCAGGGAAAAAAATTAAAACATAAAAACATGAGTCTGGTAAGGTTGTTATATTTATAACTAATTTTTTTTTTAATTGAGCACCTACTGTAGCACACCAGCTACTCTGGCATTTAGAGATGTATATACATGGTTTCTTTATCTCAGGATGGGAACAAAGGAATAAGACAAGAAAAAGAACAGTAGAATGATAGAAGAATATTTTGTGCCAGGTTTAAGGCTGCTAATTTAATTCATGTCAATAAACATTTATTGAACTAATAAAGCTTTTTTTCTCACCCTTGAGCTCACAGCTACTTTAAGACAGGTGATTGATGAGTGCCAGCCTCTGAGGTCTCTATATCCCATGCCAAGGAGATAGGAGTGTGTTTAAGTGTGGGTTTAAGTTTAAAATGCGCTGTTCTAATGAGATATCATCTCACACCAGTCAGAATGGCCATCATCGAAAAATCTACAAACAATAAATGCTGGAGAGGGTGTGGAGAAAAGGGAACCCTCTTGCACTGTTGGTGGGAATGCAAATTGATACAGCCACTATGGAGAACAGTATGGAGGTTCCTTAAAAAACTAAAAATAGGACTACCATACGACCCAGCAATCCCACTACTGGGCACATACCCTGAAAAAACCATAATTCAAAAAGAGTCATATACCAAAATGTTCATTGCAGCACTATTTATAATAGCCAGGACATGGAAGCAACCTAAGTGTCCATCGACAGATGAATGGATAAAGATGTGGCACATATATACGATGGAATATTACTCAGCCTTAAAAAGAAACGAAACTGAGTTATTTGTTGTGAGGTGGATGGACCTAGAGTCTGTCATACAGACTGAAGTAAGTCAGAAAGAGAAAAACAAATACCATATGCTAACACATATATATGGAATCTGAAAAAAAAAATGAGCTGTTCTTGTCAGACATTGTCTAGAGGACAGAGGAGAGACAGTTTTGAATTTGTGTTTTGAATTTGAATTTTAGTATGGTGGCTACATAAATAAAAATGAGGGGTTCATTTAGGAGACTAATCCAATAATCTGAGAAAATAGCATGGCCTGAACAAGGGTATAATTTGGAAATTTAAGAATTAAAAAAAAAAGTCTTTTAGAGATATTTCTAGACCTCTGAGTTTTTCCATTAACTTATTAGTGCCAGTTATTTGAAAAGTTAAGTAAAGGGTGTGTAGTTCGTCTTTTCTATCCAAATATATAGTAATTAAAAGTCTTACTCATATTATGGATATGAATATGGAGTTTCAATCCCACCACCTGAAATTTCTTGGAAATTACCATATTCGGCAGTGCAAGGCGGGGTCCAGATGATTTCAGAAGGGTCAGCATACGAGGACACTAACTTCGGAGTCAAACAGACCTTTTGTACTTTGCAGCTGTGTTTCTTGGGCAGTTTAATCTTTCTCGGCATCAGTATTCTCCTCTATAAAATGGGCATAATGCCTGATTTCATGGCTTATAGAGTTAGTGAGGATTAAGGAGACAATGTAGAGCATCTGGCACAATACTCGCTCACATTCTAAGCAACAAGTAAGTGTTTCTTGGTTTTATTTATAATAAGATACTTGTCTTTCAGGAAAGACAACCATATTGTAATTTGGGGCCGCTTGGTTTATTTTGCCACTTCTGTAATAGGACCCTTGTTTGCATATTTCTTCAATTTTATGTTTATACATCTTTTCTTCTTCCTCTAAATGTTTTCCCTCAGTCTCATAACATTGCCTTGGGAGCAGTACACTGTTGTGTTATTTGATGCCAACAATATACACCATCAGCCTTTCTTTTACACTTTTCTGGGGACTCAAAAGAAATTTAGCAAATAATGAGAAATTGTCTAATGGGAATTGGAAGTCATGAAATTAACTGGGATATTGCATGTCATACATTAACAATGACAACAAAAAATCAAATGTGTTATAAACACTAAGGAAGCGGTCATAATGAACTATTTTCCCAAGCAACCAACATGGCCCTCATAGAAGGGAGATAATTCTCATTCAAAAGGTTTGCTCAGCTTTTAAACCAGGAAGCATTTGTGATCCCTTTTTTTTGCAGGAACGCTTCCTTTCCTTATGGGGCTACCTTAAAGAAGATGATGGACATTTGTCATAGGCCTTTCCTTTTCTGAGTTTAATTTCTGTTTTTTTTCGGCTTGTTTTCTAGCTGATCTTAACAACCTTTGCAACAGGCAAAATCGTGAGCTGTCCCTGGAAAGTTGCTATAGCTCAGATTCAAGTTACAGTGCAAGAAAGACATAATGAAACCAGAAAAAACTGTAGAGACAGCCAAACAAAATAATCGGTGAAAAGGAAAGGCTCTTGTGAGAGAGAACACTTTTCTATTTTAATACCAGAAATATGATGGCTTATTTTGCATAGTACGTAATGGAATTTTCTACTCCAAAAGGTGCCATGTTCTGGATTCATTGTTTTAACCAAGTCAGGGTCTAGGTTAGTAAGGAAGCATCCGCTTCAGGACTTTCAGAGTTATTGCCATGTCTATGTAATTAAGTGGATAAATTAACTTAGTACACGTTCAGCTGTTCTGTTTTCTTTCGAAAACAGCTGTTCCATTTTCTTTCTGTTTTATTTTCCTTTTGCTTGGTAATACTGCTTTGAATACAGCAAAAATCAGGTAACAAGTTAACCTTAGGGTGTGAAGATGGTTGACAAGTCAGAAGGATGAAAGGAGAAAAGTCATTCTAGTAGTTAAAATAAGATATACCAAAATCTCTGCACGATATTCCATGCCCTTTTTTTTTTTTTTTTTTGCGGTACAGGGGCCTCTCACTGTTGTGGCCTCTCCCATTGTGGAGCGCAGGTTCAGCGGCCATGGCTCACGGGCCCAGCCGCTCCGTGGCATGTGGGATCTTCCCGGACCGGGGCACAAACCCGTGTCCCCTGCATCGGCAGGCGGACTCTCAACCACTGTGTCACCAGGGAAGCCCTCCATGCCCTTTTGATAAGGCCAATAAACAAGTATCAGGTTTCTTGGATTATCATATATTAGAAGCAGCAAATGAGAGGATGAGAACAAGCATATTGAAAGTGGTAAGAAAGACAGGATGTTAAAACCCATACAAGCACTTAGCACAGCAATTAGGGAGCGATCTGTTATCCAGGCAAACGACCCTGCAGACCTCATTAGCTCCCGATGGTATCACTGCATTTACAATCAAGTGCAAAAATTAGAGTCTATAATGATGACCCAGGGAAGATACAGTTACATCCATTCTGCACGATACAAGAAGGCAGACAAGGATAAGAGAGTTTTCTTTGAATGGTAAAAATACAAGTTTGGGCCTGTATGTGAATAAATTTCCTGAATTTGGAAAATTTGCTTTCATTCATTTAACTAGTAGTTATGGCACAGTTGTTGACAGTTGTAAGCCTTATAAGCTGCACCATTAAGCCCTTTACACTTATTAATTGTTTAACGCTCACAATTAATTCATGAGTTAGGTCACTCGTCGGGCCTATTGCACGGATGAAAAAAAATCAAGACAGAGCAGCCCGCGCTCAAGCCACACTCTGCCTGGGTAGACCTAGCCTCTTGGTTGGGGATCTATGCCACATTCCCCTGCCAGCTGTATCGGCCACAAACCTGATGTTACAACACACCCTGTCCGCCCAGAGCAGCACTCACAGTACGTGATTTACGTCTGATTCACCGACTGTTCTGTACACCCCATGAAGGCAAGGATTGTATCTAAATCAAGGATTTATATCCTCAGCACCTAGAAGAACACCTGGGATATAAGAGGTGCTCAGAACCTATTAGTTAAAAGACTTAAAATGCAGGAAAATTAACTACAGTAATTATTATTATTATTTTTTTGCGATACACAGGCCTCTCACTGTTGTGGCCTTTCCCGTTGCGGAGCACAGGCTCAGGGCGCGCAGGCTCAGCGGCCCTGGCTCACGGGCCCAGCCGCTCCGCGGCACGTGGGATCTTCCCGGGCCGGGGCACGAACCCGTGTCCCCTGCATCGGCAGGCGGACTCTCAACCACTGCGCCAGCAGGGAAGCCCAGTAATTATTTCCTTATAATTTTTTTAATAAATTGGTATTTTAGAAACAATTTTTTCTTCTACCTGTGTTCTAGCTTGAATATGCTTTTCAGTCTTTTTTCTTGTCTGACGGCCCAGCAGACCCTGTTCTCCCCTCTCTGCCATTCCGAGCCTGTGCGTTCCTGGTCTCTTGTGGCGCCACATTATCCAGTTTTCCCAGCTCAATCCTCCTCATCACCCCCATCCCGCGAGCGTTGGAACCTGCAGCTTCCTGAGACCAAACTCTCACTAATGCTCTTCTTCGCTTTTTCAAGCCTGTTACCATCTGTCAGCGCTGCCCGTAGAAATATAACATAAGTCACAGTGTGAACCTCACACGTAATTTTACATTTTCTGGTAGCCACATTATCAAAGTGAAAAGAAACAGAAGAAATCCATATTAATAATATATTTTGTTGAAACTGCTGTCAAAAATACTTTCACTTCACCATATCATCAACGTAAAAACGATTAATGAGACCCTACATTCCTTTTCCGTATGGATTTCTCGGAAATCTGGCATGTATTTTATATCCAGCACAACTCACTGTGGCCTGGCCCCACCCCAGGTGCTCCACAGGCACTTGTGGGTCGGGGCCACCGTGCTGCACCCTGCAGGTCTGTGCGCTCACAATTGCCAGGTCTTCATCTCTATCACACAAGTTTCACGGGGCTCTAGACCCCCTTATCCAGTTCCCTGGAAAGTGCCTCGGACTCAGCCTGCCGTCTTCCCTTCCTCCTTCCAACCTGCTGTGCCTCCAGGGCTCACGTCCGTGAAGACACCTTCATCTACCCAGTTGTCTACCCTGGAATCTTGTGCATTTCCTTTGGCCCTGCCCGCTCCCTCAGCTGCACATCTGGTCCTGTCACATGTATCAACCAGACGTCTTTGAATCTGTTCACTCTTCATCGTCCTTGCAGTTGCTTGGACCACAGAACCATCATTTCCCATCTGGGCTTTGCTAACAGCCTCAGATCTGGTTTTCCTGCTGCGGTTCTTGCTGTGACACAATATTGCCCACAGTTCCTTCCTGATTCTAATCGTCCCGTCACCGTTTAAGATCTCTCCATAGTTTCCCTTGCTCTTGGGATAAAATTCAAACATTTTTATTGTGTCCATCAAGGTCACTTCCTGCCTTCCTTTCCAGGCTTCACCCCCGCCCCCTGCCTTTCAGCCATCCTGACTGTCCTTCACTTCTCACTCACAGTTTTCCCTGCCTGGAGAATTCTTCTCTCTCCTCTTGGGCAGTTAACTTCGATTTGCCCTTCAGATGGCTTTGGTAGAGAAGTCTTTCCCTGCCCCAGGCCTAAGTCTCTCATTAACATCCTCATGGCCCTTATGTTGTTTATAAATCCTTGTATTTCATCTTTCCTACTGGACTCTGAGCTCCAGGAAGGGAGAGACTAGGTCTGTCCTTTGCTCTGCTGTGTGTAAAGTGTGTAGTAATTTACCTGGCATTTAGTGAGCATTTCATGAAACAAACAAATATAACAAAACAAACAAACTCACAGATACAGAGAACAAATGAGTGGTTACGGGTGGGGAAGCGGGGATTGGGTGAAATAGGTGAAGGGGATAAAGAGGTACACACTACCAGTTATAAAATAAATAACTCACGGGGATGTAATGTACAGCACAGGAAATAGGGTCAATATTTTAGAACTTTGTGTCTATATATTTTACAGTCACTTTGTGTAATCTATAAAAATATCACATCACTATGTTGTATACCCCAAACTAATATCATATTGTAAGTCAACTACAATAAATTCAAAAGAGAAAATATTTGAAGGGATGAATGAATGAACAAATCCAGGAAGAACACAGTGTAGTGGTTTCCAGGTTTAATTAACCTTTACCCAGTACATGAGTTACCTTTGGAACATCCCAGCCTCTGCTTGAATACTAGTAATGGAAATCTCACTAACTAGATGGGCATTCCTTCAAGTCATTATTTAAAAGTTATTTCATTGTATAGAGAAAGTACGTCTTATATAAGAAACTGGTTTGTAAACTTTAAAGCATTATACCCTCTCCTCCCCAAAGAAAACCATGAGATAGTTTGTATTATCCTAAGTATTCTGTTTTGACTTAAGTGTTATTGTTGAGTTTAGTTAATAGTTGCATCATGAATTTCATTTTCCACTGAAAAACAGAACAATGTATATATATATATTTTATTCTTGATAATTAGTGTCTACAGTGAAGAGAAATGAAACACATGTCAACTCGTTTTTTGTCTTGTTTACATGTCTGAGTGTGTATGCATTCTTATGTGCATATATGTATTGTCTGTTTCTCGCTGGAGGAAAAAAAAGTGATCTTTCTAACTATAAAGCATCCAGTGTTTTCCATTAGGTCTCATTTGTTACACATTTCTGCTTTTAAATTACTTCTGAACCACAGAATCTGGCAGGCCTCATTGGAAGGCATTTGAGGATAACTACTCTATCTGGAATCCAGCCATTTACAGTATTTGAAAGCAAAGAACAAAGCAAAGCAATTTGAGATTATTTCGCTGAATGTTTAAAAGTTTTGGAAAGAACAATTAAAATTAAAAGGAAATCCTCCATTGGCGCATGCTTTGAAAATACCAACTTTTCTCAATCTTTAAGTTTTGTGCATCTGAAAACCAATTCGAATTTGTTCATCTTTAATCCTTCGCTAATCAGTGGAAAGGTTTACTTTCTGCCAGTTTATGGCAGAATTGCTAATCCTCTATGGCCTGGAATAATGTTAAAGAATCAGATAGTTTATTGGGTCAGTTGTCCTGCTTTCCCCTCTTAGAGTCAGATGCAGACCCAAGCAAATCTTGATCGTGTGTATTATCTCAGTTCTTCCTCAAGAGAATTCAAATTGCATCATCTGGTTTTAGAATTTCTAAACCTCTTAATAATGTTAAGTGTGTGGAGCAAGAGTAGCAATGCTGACCTCAGACTAATAACAGAGAAGCAGTGGAAAAACTCGGGCTTTGAAGGTGTACAGATGCGGGCTCTCTGCTGAGAGCATCTAACATGTACCAAGTGCTGATGCAGTGCTGAGTGCTGCACTCAGTGCTGTAGGTATGTTGTCTCATTGAGGACAGAGGGGTATCTCCATTTCATGAATTACAGAGGTCAAGTCACTTGCCATGTTTACATAGCTCCCAGTGGAGTTTGACCTCCAATCCTGGTGTCTGGCTTTAAAGCCCAGGATTTTTCCAGCACCACCACCACCTCTGTGTTGTTTAGGTTTCTTGAGTTATTGTGGTTGTCATTGCTTACAATACCAAAGTTGCACTGTATTACAAATAGTTCTAGTATTTTAATTGAGCTTAATAGAAGGGATGTATTTGAGTATTGTTTCAGGAGGTTTAAAAACTCGTTTTTAATATTTCTGAAGGTATCGACCTGCAAGGAGCCATTTCTGTTACTTTAAGAGAGAAATGAGATGGAAGTTTCTTTTCCTTGTTGGAGTAAAGTCAATCCTAGGCAAAAGAATAAGGGTTTTAGAACTATTCTTCGTGAAGTTTTAAGTAAAACATGGGTCTATTGTTCTTTCTCTAGATAAAGCTTGTGCCTTAGTTGGCATTCAACAACCAATTTAAAGCTATATCAGGGATTGTCAACAACTTTAGCCTTGCTTATCCTGAGGCTCAGCAAACAAGAATGCAACCAGGCTTATAATTTTGTAGCTGAACCAGGTCCCACTCAGCAACCTGTCTTTCTATGGAGAGGTCATAATTGAACCCCCCAATTCTGAATGTCCTGCTCTCCAAAGGAGAAGACTGGCACTTAACTATTACATTTCCTTTTGCTTTTTAGTTTTTTGAGTGTGTGTTCGTGTGTGCGTGGGTTTATATCACTCAATGACTTCTGCTCCCTCATCTGACTTTACCTTTTCTCAGAGGTATCTTTAAAGTGCTCCTTTGGGGGAATTTTCTCATTTATAGGAAGTTTTAGTCCTAGTTTCTGTACGCTTCGGTTGAAATTGTCTACAAACACAATGAGAAATTGGGGCTTCATTCCCTCCAGCTCCATCCCAAAAGTTGAGAATTAAAAAGAACGAACCTGGTAAAATCCTGGAGACCAAAAGCATGCTAGACAGGGTGGGTGTCGGTGGGGAGAAGCAGCCCCAGGATGCCTCCCTCCTGCGTTGGCGGTTGAATCAGAGAGATTCAGACAGGCTGAGTTTGGTCTGAAGTAAAGGGTTTAAACTCTTTGATTCCTTAGCAGTTCTCATTCAATGACACAGACAATGAGGAAGGCGAAATAATTGAACTTGAGATAAAATAATATGGACTGAGGGAACCTAAGAGAGGTGGGGGAGGGGATAAGCACTTGGCTGTGACAGTAAGGGGTAGACCGCCATTTGTTTGGCCTCAGATCCTGTAGGTATTGGAGTGGTGGATGTATGTCTGCTTTACACTTTCCAGAATTTGGGCTGCTTAGGAATCTTTCCTAAGTCTGATTAGGGAAAGAGCTGTGATACTTGATTTAATAATTACCATGGAATCAGATAAACTCCATTCTGTATCAGACTACCATATTAATCTCCTAATTGGGCTTTATTTTACGTTCCAGGAATGGGCTAAAAGTCTGTCCTTGTCTTTAGTAAACTCAAGAAAGATTACTTTGTATCTGAAGTAGTTGCATTAGTAATGGATTCATTCCAAGTTCTTTGAAGTTTTCTCAGAGCCTTTAAAAGATGTCAGTTAACCTTATAGCTAAAGTAATTTACAGTAAAAAATACAGACAAAATGACTGAAACAGTATTTCTGTGAAAATTGTACTGTTACTCTTTGTTGTATGGTGAGATTTTGGAGTAAGATTAGGTTTTTTGCAGTTCTTTAATGCTACAGCGTGTTAATTGTATGTGTTAATAATAAAGGTATAGCAGAGGATTAGAAGTTCTAGTCACTGCTAATAGCAGTTTAAAAAAATCCTGCAGCAGGTTCGGATATGTGGGGAAGGATTATAGTGAAAGCACAGCTTAGCTCTTAAGGGGCTTATTACGGATCAGCACCCAGGGGCCTCATCAGGTATGAAATACAGGTGTATTCTCAGAGTTGTTTTACTTTGTGCCACTTGATACCCATCCCAGTACATGTATGGAGCCCTCATGGAGAAATTTCTAATGTGCTTTTAATCCTTCAGTCTCTTGCTAGTTGGTGTTTTTAGGAATCCATGACGTTAAAGAAATGGTATAATAGCTTTCCTTATAAGGGTTTCTCTTCTTTCACTTTCTCGGCTGTGGTTCCTGTTTCACTGAAACTTCTTCTCTTGAAAAGAGAACCCTCCTACACTGTTGGTGGGAATGTAAATTGGTACAGCCACTGTGGAGAACAGTATGGAGGTTCCTTACAAAGCTAAAAATAGAACTACCATATGACCCAGCAATCCCACTTCTAGGCAAATATTTGGAAAAGATGAAAATTCTAATTTGAAAACATACATGCCCCCCAGTATTCACAGCAGCACTATTTACAATAGCCAAGACAGGGAAACAACCCAAGTGTCCCTCAACAGATGATTGGTTTAAGAAGACATGGTATATATATATATACAATGGAATATTACTCAGCCATAAAAAAGAATGAAATATTGCAATTTGCAGCAACATGGATGGACCTAGAGATTATCATACTAAGTGAAGTAAGCCAGAGAAAGACAAATATTGTATTTTATCACTTGTATATAGAATATAAAAAATAATACAAATGAACCAATATATGAAACAGATTCACAGACGTAGAGAACAAACTTATGGTTACCAAAGGGAAAAGGGATGGGGGTAGGGTTAAATTAGGGGGAAGGGATCGACAGATCCAAACTACTCTACGTAATATAGATAAGCAACAAGGATTTACTGCATAGCACAGGGATATTCAATATCCTGTAGTAACCTATAATGGAAAATAATCTGAAAAAATATATATATATATAGAAAACTGAATCACTTCGCTTTATACCTGAAACTAACACACTATTGTAAATCAACTATACTTCAATTAAAAACAAGAAAATTCCCCTTTATCCTAATTTGAACCGCGGTCTTCTTTTATTGCCCTTAATGGCTCCTTGAATATGTCACAGAGCTTGACTCTTTAGGACAAGCTTTATTTGGTATACACTATAACCTTTGTTCTTATGCTTCTAAAAGCCAAACTTGGGGTTATTCTAACTGATACAGGACATGCAGGCTTTCCTCACCTTATTCAATTTATTTGAAATCTAAATCTTTGGAGTAAAAAAATAAAAAGACCCAAAATTTTTAAATGAAACAATACTAATAGATAATATTGAGTAGTGAAGACTTAGAAATAATTTATTTAAAGAGTCACTTAGAAATGTTTTACTTACTCAACATTTTCAATGGCTCTTGTTTTCTGCAGGCTTAGAAATTGTATATCTTAGAGAAATAAATAACCACAACATAATGACAGCAAAATGGACTGCATCGGTTCTTAAATGCTAACTCAAAATACGTTCAGCAAGACAAAGCCAGGCCTGTCTGATTGCTACAGTACTTTGGGTGCACTGGGCTGAAGGTTAATTGCTGCTGCTTATTTCCTTTACACTGTGGGCTAAGAGGGAAAGGCTAGCACCTCCTCCTGATCTCATCGGAACGTGCCATCAGCAGTGGCAGAGTCGGTATTAAAATCTGGCCAGTGTACAGAAAAGTTTTGATCATAGTTACGGGGCAAACTTGATTTGAATGACTGCTTATTGGAGCAAACTTGTTTTTGATCCACTCATTGATAGCTAAAATCCTTAAACCTCAGAGAGTTTTTTTTTTTTTAAGTAACCTGTTATCTGTAGTCATGATTCTGATTTAAAACAAAACAAAACCCCTTATCTCTACCATTAGGAACTCTTACAGGTTCAAATCTGATTTTCTGGAAAGCTTGAGTGTTTAACCCCTTAGGAGAAAAGCACAGGCCAATGTTGAAGTTGCGAGGCCCTTCAGAGATGTAGTCTAACCTATAATGAAACATCAGCTCGTAAAATAATTCTTATCCAGTGTTTATAATGGCCCAGGACTTTGCACATGATAGATTTCCTATAAATGTTTGTTGAATTAAACACATACCTTTCTAGAAATGTAATGCTGACCAGCCTGCGCCTGTGTCCTAAGAACCCAGGGTTGTATGTGTGTGAGTGTATGCAGTATGTTATTTGTAGCACTAGTTTGAACTATTGTGCTGTGTAGAAAAGCCGTCGGGGCCCTTTGGTAAAATACCTTGCAGAACTCTGAGCTTTGTGGGTCATATTGGGCAACGTGACCCTTCACCAAAGATCTCAGGCTCTGACTTTGACTGCTGGTAGCTATCACTCTCTGAGGCTCTTCCTGTCATCTTGGGGTCTTTAACATCAAGTCTATTGTTATCAGTGGGACTGTCTGCAGCAACCCCATTCCACCTAGGCTGATGACAAAGCATGTAAAACCAGAGTAAGAAAAATTAGAAGGGGGGTACCCAAGGTTTCCATGTAAATCCACTGCATGAAATGGTGACAACAGTGTTTTTTGCTCAGAAGCCCTTTTGCTGCTTGGTTGGCTTTTGAGTGGCACATAGGCGATGTTTGGGGGTATTTAGATTACAGATATGCGAGTTGTTATTCTAGTTTTCAGTTACTTTTCCCAGACCTAAAAAATAAGTGTTTATATTAAAAGGGATGTGTACCTATATAATGCAATTTTCAAATTTAAAAAATGTATATATTTTTCTATTTCATACACTCCAAAAGGGATGGTACTGAAAATGTTTCAGGTGATTGGGAACACTTACGGCAGAGGTCACAAAACTGGCACCATCGCCATATTTGGCCCTGCAAAGTGTTTTGTTTTGCTTCTACATTTTAAAAATTAAATTAGTCCCTAACTCTTTAAAATCGAGTTATTTCTGGTCCTTCACAGCGGGGATGGGGGATGGCGGAGACCAGACTGTCTGGCGCTACTAGATTTGAATTCTACCTTGTCCAGGGCAACTGGCTTCTTTCCAGGGGACACATGTTGCTAGGTCACTGCATTTGCCACTGTACCCTGTTGCTCCTTCTTGCTAAGATGAAGGGTTGGGTGTCATTCAACAACGGGCTTGCCCAGTCCCAGTCTGACACCTTTCCTCCTTTATTTCACCTGACTAAGTCGCATAACCATTTCAGTTTTGACCCCTGATTTTGACATGAATAAGCCAGTCCTAGATAAATCATGAGAAAGCTTTCATACCATGAGCAAAGGAAAATGTATCCACAAGATTCCATCATCTACACCACTTAAAAATACAAACACTGAAATATTCTTTTTTTAAAAAAACTAATTTAAAAATCATTACATTTAGCTCTCAGATATTCTGTTTTTGATTTTTAGTCTATAAACACATTATCTGGACTTAAGACTTTTGGTATACCAGATGCCTTAACTTATGGAGCAGAGGATCTGCTTAATTTGTCATTTAAAATTCCTTCCTTAATTAATTGGATATTAAATATTGTAGCAGAGTAAAAAGGAGTTTATAACTTAGCACGTTTCCTTCTAAGGTAGTTACTAATACTGGAAGAAACAACCTGAATTTCTAAAGGGAAAGTGACTTTTGTGAGTTGCGTGGTAGTTTTGCTGTTCCCCATAATGAAGGGAAGGTTTCCTCTTTGAGAGCAAGTCCTGTTCCTAAAAGTAACAATAACGGTGGAGTCATATTGGTGCTCACTTTGCGCCCATGTACTTTACATATAAAGATACTGTATTTAATTTTATTGAGATACTGTATTTAATTAATTCACAGTATCTGAATGAAGCCAGTTCTTAACATTATCCTAATCCTACAGATCAGAAAAAAATGAGATGTGTAAAATTTAGAAAATGTATACCTGGTCACAAAGCTGATGAGAAATCCAGGATGCAAATCCAGGTCTTCTGTCTCTGTAAGCATTGAACCACGATGATGTTTTCCAAAATTTGAAAAGAGAGACATGCTTCCTTTGGCTCCACTCCCTCCAAGAACAAAAAGCAAAAGGTGAATTCCCACTGTGTGTACTGAAACCATTACACTGTAAGTGTACTAGTGAAAACACTGATATTTTTACCTGAAATGTTTGCTTAATTTTGGATATATTTCTTGTCTGAAGGAGCATTTTTAATATTGATTTTCCTTTTAGTTGTTAAAAGGTAGTAAACATAAACATTTACCCAGTACTGAAACCAAAGCCTTTCTGACCAAATGACATGCTTTATAATAATTGATAAATTATGTTTAGACTTGTTATCAGTAGCAAATCCTAAATTCTTAAATATATTTGAAAGTTCATATAAGGCCTTAATCAAAAGATCTTTCTTGGCCTTCCCTGGTGGCGCAGTGGTTGAGAGTCCGCCTGCCGATGCAGAGGACGCGGGTTCGTGCCCCGGTCCGGGAAGATCCCGCGTGCCACGGAGCGGCTGGGCCCTTGAGCCATGGCCGCTGAGCCTGTGCGTCCGGAGCCTGTGCTCCGCGACGGGAGAGGCCACAACAGTGAGAGGCCCGCGTACCGCAAAAAAAAAAAGATCTTTCTTCTTAATGTTTCTGCTTTACAGTGTATTGCTTAACCAACCACTTAACCAATCTAGGAAACCAACCACTAAATTATAACTTCTATGTCATCAGGAGATAGTGTGAAAGTTAGTGATCTTAAAAAATAATCAGCAATCAGCAGAATGCCAGGTGAATCGAACATTTAGGTTTGAAAGGAAAGAATATACTAATCCCGTGTGTTTATCTTGAACTGTTTTTCCATTTTAAAAGTAATATAACCATATTATAGAAAAAAGAGAAATAATATTCCCTCTTCCCAGGCTGCTGAAAAAAGAGGAAACAGCAGCTATTGTCATTTTGATATGTTTCCTCACAGGCTTTTTTCCTATGTGCTTTCAAAAAACAATAATATGTATATGTCATCAGACTTTCACCTTTTTTTTTTTATTCTGCCTTTTTTCCCGTAGCATATTACAAGCTCTTTTTGGCATAATTGTTTTTTCACCATTTGAATGGTTGAGTAACACATAGGATTCTTAAGCTAAAATCTAGGGTAGGCAAGAGACTTATACATAATTTCTTGTAAATTTTATAGACTCTGACAGGTTAGGGAGAGGGACACTGTTTGCCACCTGTAGCTTTCTCCTCCCGTGTCCTGGCAGAGATCCTGTGGTGTGTGCGTGGAGTCTTGCGTAGCACTGTGGAGGTCCCCCACTTAGGAGTCCTTATGCCCTCACCACTAACATGCCTGCCATCCAAGCCACCATGCTCCTTCAACAGCTGATAGATCTACGTCTTCATTGGGCATGGGAATCCTGTCAGGTCTGCACCCTCTGGATCTTGGAGTTCTGCCTGAATAGACCCATAAAACTACCATTTCTCCTAGCAGGCCACCTACTCCCAGAGGCCTGCCCTGGCTTGCATAGGTCTCTCCTATGCAGCCGTCACCTCACAGCTCTCAAAGACGTGCTCCTCTCTTCCATTCCCACCCACGGGAACACTTGGTCTAATCCCACTGAGGAGTGCAGGCTTCTAGAAGACATAAGGGAGTCCCACTGTCTGCCCGCAACATCTGCCTCTGGCTCTGAGGCAACGGAGGGACATACGATGCCCTTGTATGTTAGTTACCCAGTCATAGTTGCAGAGTATAGTAAGTATAGTATCTGGGCTGTACTATACTTTGCTAACCATTCCCCTGTCTCAGACAATTGTTGTCCATTATGTTTGTTTGTTTTGTTTTGTTTTGCGGTACGCGGGCCCCTCACTGCTGTGGCCTCTCCCGTTGCAGAGCACAGGCTCCGGACGCGCAGGCTCAGCGGCCCTGGCTCACGGGCCCAGCTGCTCTGCAGCATGTGGGATCCTCCCAGACCGGGGCACGAACCCGTGTCCCCTGCAACGGCAGGCGGACCCTCAGCCACTGCGCCACCAGGGAAGCCCTGTCCATTATGTTTTCAGTGTTACAAATAACACTGCAGTGAACATTTTTGTGCATACACTTTCTTCGCTATTTATGATTTCCTTAGGGTAAATCCTCAGAAGGAGCATTTCTGGTTATGAAAAACTTTTTATGACTTTTTAGATACTGTAGAGCCAAGATGCTTTCCAACGCTGAGTTTGAAAACTGAGTAGAACATTCTGGGGGTTACAGCTATGTAGTGAGTAAAGCAGGCTTTCAAAGTCATTCTTCTTTTCAAGTTTTTCTAAAATGATGAGTATTCAAGCAATTCTAATGCTTGCTTTTAATAAATTTTTTCAACTTAAGGCAACTCGCTGAGCACGCTGAGGTACCTGAGAGGAGCTGGGCACTCAGTGGATGAGTCAATGGCTGCTGTGGTGTTGAGGCTGAGTAGTGGCTCCCCTGTGGGCAGTCACTCCTGTGGTCCTGCCTGTTTCAGACGTGGCCCCATCTGTGCTCAGCTCCACACATCTTCTCTAGTCTAGTCACTCAGAGCTTTTATTTAGCTAAACATCAGTTTATTAGTTAGTTACTTTAGTTATTTCATGATCAAGTACTTTGTACATTAACATGTTTCACAGACCCTTTTAAATAAATACAAATAGAAATCAATACAAAACGGCACAGGTGTTAACACCCGCTTGCTTTCGTCCAGCTGTCCTGGGAACGAATCAGATGGACCTTAGAGTCTTACCAGTTGTTATGGGTCAGGTTGTGTCCTGCCAAAACCCACATGTTGAAGCCTTAACCCCTCAGTGCCTCAGAATGTGACTTTACATGGAAATAGTCACCACAGATGTAATTTGTTAAGATGGAGTAGGGTGGGCCCCTAATCCAGTATGACTGGTGTCCTTATAAAATGGGGAAATTAGGACACGGACACTCAAAGGAGAACATGTGAGAATGGAGGCGGAAATTGAAGTGAGGCAGCAGAAGCCAAGAACGCCAAAGATTACCAGTAAACCACCAGCAGCCAGGGCAGAGGCTGGGACCCATTCCCTTCCATGGTCCTGGGAAGGAGTCAACCCTGAGCAAACCTTGGTCTTGGACTTATATCCTCCAGAACTGTGAGACAGTAAAATTCTGTTGTTAAAGCCAGCCCAGTTCGTGGTATTTGTTATGGCAGCCCTAGCAAACGAATACACCAGTTCAAGAATGTTTTACAATTATCTATTTGATAACCAAGGGTCCTTCTTCCCCCTTTTAGGTTGGTTGCCCCTTTTCTTTGTCATCTGAAACAAATTATGGTCACATCAATGCCGGAGCTTCTAAAGTTTCTATTTTGTGCTATTCTCCCTTTATGTCCATTCTGTTACTATCCTTGAAGGATGCTTTAAGCACATTTTTATGTGCTTTGTGCCTTTTCTAAATCAAAAAACCTCTCTCATTGTAGCCATAAATGTTCCTAATATTCTTCGTCATTTTCCTGAAGGCCTGTATGGCATCATGGTGCTCAGGCCAATTACGGCATTTCATGACTTCCAGATTTTGCAGATACACCTTACTATTCTGTGTATGCTTTCTTGTTTCCACTTCACAACTTCTGTTTTCTAATTATCAAGCCATCATCTCAGCTGAAAAGAAATTTTAAATTATTTTGATTTTTAAAGTGTACAATAAAAAAATAGAAGCCAAACACTGGTTTTTTAGTCAGTTTTTCAAAGCTAGTTTCAAAGAAAGTTAGCTGTGTGGGCATCTTAGGACCAGTTTTGAAATCACTGCTTCCAGCTTTTTGATTCCTTTGGACTAGGAGCGCTCCAGTGGGCAGGGTCCCGGGCACAGTCTGTTGCTGTAGCAAAAATATATCTGTTTCACTTTGAAACAACTTTTATACTAATACTGCCTTGCTTGTCCTGATTTTATATCACCTGGGGTTAGGTTTAGCCACACACACAAAAACAGTGCTTTAAATAAGGTTTCTTTCAGGACTTCCCTGGCGGTCCAGTGGTTAAGACTTTGCCTTCCAATAATGCAGGGCGTGAGGGTTCTCTCCCTGGTCGGGGAGCTAAGATCCTACATGCCTCGCGGCCAAAAAAAACAAAACATAAAACAGAAGCAATATTGTAACAAATTCAATAAAGACTTAAAAAATGGTACACATCAAAAAAATCTTGAAAAAAAATAAGGTTCCTTCATGTAAAAGAATCTAGGATGTGGCCGTCTGGAGCGATCATGGTGGTCCTACTTAGTCATCAGAGACTCACGGTCCTCCCAACTTTCCATTCTGTCTCTAGGGAGATTTTTTTTTTTTTTTTTTGCGGTACGCCGGGCCTCTCACTGTTGTGGCCTCTCCCGTTGCGGAGCAACAGGCTCCGGACGCGCAGGCTCAGCGGCCATGGCTCACGGGCCCAGCCGCTCCGCGGCATATGGGATCCTCCCGGACCGGGGCACGAACCCGTGTCCCCTGCATCGGCAGGCGGACTCCCAACCACTGCGCCACCAGGGAAGCCCTCTAGGGAGATTTTTAAAGAGACGTTCTAGAAGTTCCATGAATAGTTCGGCTTGTATCTCATTGGCTACAGCTTAGTCACATGGTCACAATCCAGCTGCAGAGGAGACTGGAAAGTCTAGTCTTTTGGGTAGGCAACAGTACGCCCGGCCTAAAATCAGAGTTATTTTACTAAGACAGGAGACCAGATATCAGATATCCACTGATGATACAAAATGCCAACTTTTGTGGTTGTCTATAGCATATAATTTTTTTTTAACCCTGAGGTTTATTTTTTATGAAAAAAGACACAGGGCTTTCCTGGTGGCGCAGTGGTTGAGAGCCCGCCTGCCGATGTAGGGGACATGGGTTCGTGCCCCAGTCCGGGAAGATCCCACATGCTGCGGAGCGGCTGGGCCCTTGAGCCATGGCCGCTGAGCCTGCGCGTCCGGAGCCTGTGCTCCGCAACGGGACGCAACGGGAGAGGCCACAACAGTGAGAGTCCCGCGTACCAAAAAAAAAAAAAAAAAAGACACAAAATTAAGTAATACAGAAAAGTAAGTTTCTGTAGATTTCAGTTGTACGCTTATGTACAGAAAACAAGACAAAAACAAAATGCCGAGAAGAAAACCCTAAAAAAAAAAAAAAAAACCCACATGCAAAAAAACCTTAATTTGGAAAAGAATTAAAACTTTCTCTAAAATAGAATAAAATTGATGTCCCATGAAGACACACTATCGTGTGCCATGACTATCTCTATGATGTTTCATTTTGGGATACCAGAGCCCCATGTGAGAAGCAAGGCTATAAGGTCAGATGGCAACATTACCCTCGTCTTGCTATAGACGTGTGACGTTTTGACTGAGGTAGAATGCCACAGACATTAGCATACTGAGGACAGCCTGCTAACCATTTTAATACAGGACATTTTGACAAAAATCAACAAAGCAAACAAACCTCTCAGCGATAACTACTGTTAACAAATATTTGTGTATAGTCTTCCAAACTTGATAAATGGGAAGGTGTGTATATTCATATAGCTATCACCTGTGTTAAGAAAACAGACATTTCCAGTGGAATTCTGCTTCAAAGGTTATAATGGTTTAAATAGTAAAGCATTTTTTAAATGGCCTCCTAAAAGATTGAATTGATTTACTTTACTAGTGGCAGTAAGTGTTATAAATATTGTAATCCTGGGCAAAAAAAAAATGATTATTTGCAGTTTTTTCTTGCCATGATTACCTACTTGCATAGATTTATAGAATATCTTTCCCCCTCCCTCCTCCCTCTCTCTATCCCTCCCTTCCTTCCTTCTTTCATTCTTTCATTCCTTCCTCCTTTCCTCCTGAGTTTTGTTGAGGTCTAATCTCCATATTACAATTTACCTATTTAAAGTGTACACTTCAATGTTTTTTAGTATGTTCATAGACATGTGTAATCATCAACACGACATTTATTTCTTTTTATAGTTTTTAACCTTTTGGATTTCTTGTTCAACCTGATTTGCAAGAGCTTGTAATTTAATTATCACAATATGTTGCATTTATACTATTCTCAAGATTGTAAATTGTCAATATTTTTAAAGTGTTTTTTTCTTCCTGAAGTATTAATAGCCGTCAACCTTCATGATTCCTGGTTTTAGTAACAGATTTGGAAAGTTCTTTCTAACCCGAAGTTCATAGAACAATTCTCCTAAATTTTCTCTGATACTCTTATAAATCATCAAGCTTTCAGGTTTGTTTGTTTTTTTCTTTTTTTTTAAACAACTAATGTGTGAAAGCAGGTATTTTTACCCCAGCTCTCTAACCTCATGCAGTGGAGCTATGAGGAAGAATGGCTGAGCCCCAAGGAGAGTGTTGACAGTTGAGCTTATTACTTAGTAATAAAAGATAGTGTTTTATATGTGACAAGGTCAGATGACCTCTGTGAAATGTCGTGTTTCATTTTCTCACACCCTTTGTTCACCTGGATATGGAAGATCAACATATATAGATATTTTTATATCTAAAATATAGGTGTAATTATATCTAAAATATAGATGTTACTATATCTAATATAGAAATGTTACTATATCTAATATAGAGATATTATTATATCTCTTTGCAGCTCACTACTCCTCTCCTACTAGGAACCTACTTTCTTTTGTTTCTAACATCAAAGTGTATCTCTGTATATTTATGAAAAAAGCAATTTTTCATTGGATTCATAGAATTTTTGCTTAACTTAGGTTTAAACTATTGCTTAGAAACCTTGTAGAAGTGTCCTTTATGTAACGTTCATCCTGGATATCCTTTGATAGTTAAATGTTTTCTAATTCTCATGTATTTATTTTTGAATGAGGAGAGTTACCTTGGACACTTTTCTTTTCTTAATTGGGTTATAGCTGCTTTACAATGTCATGCTAGTTTCCACTGTACAGTGAAGTGAATCAGCTACATGCATACATATATCCCCTTGTTTTTGGATTTCCTTCCCATTTAAGCCACCACAGAGCATTGAGTAGAGTTCCTGTGCTAACTTTGGACCTTAAATGTCATGTTTCCACTTGAAAGATGCTGTCACCTCTATGCTGCCCCCTTATGTTGATGTGTGTAGTTGGCTGAAGAGACTTTAAACCCTTATTCAACTGATTCTTTCCGTGTTTGGGACAGTCTTTTTTGACAATCATTTGTTGTTTTTTTTAACCCATCTTTTTTCTTGTAAGAAGAAAATTACAAAGATTTCTAGGTATAACTTTTTCTATTAGCAGAATGACCTGTTTTTTTTCCTTTGCACCTTTTTACAAACCTTATGAATGCCAAAGGTTAGATCTACTTCTGTTGACCAGTTTTGGAGAATATATGTATCTCATTTATATACTGTGAGTGAACTTTTGAAAATAAAGTCAAAAAGGAGAATAGGAGTGTCTGGGTATTTATCACGGGGATGCACGTATACCTAAAGGTTGGAGTTTAAAAAGGACTTACTAAAAAGGACTTATTCTTCAATCTTTAATTGCCAGAATCAGAGGAAGAAAAACACAGTTAACAAGGCACAAAAAGATTATATGCAATGAAGAGTTATTGGGTGTCTAAGTTGGGTCACCTCTGCTTGTGACACGGGAGTTATTTTCTGGGATGCCATGAGATCAGAGGCGAGGGATAGCCCAGTGGAATCTCTGTGAAACACTGGGTTATAAGTCAGTGAAGCTTGTTATTTTATCAGAATTTAGATGGGCCAGTTGTGAACATAAGGCTGTATTTCATAATGTTTCTGAGCTGAAGACCTCATAAATTTCGAAACCACAACTTGTCTAGTTTATAAATGCCTACTGAGAATGAATCTGACCTTAATGCATATTGTGAGGCTTTCACTGGGATTAATTAGCTAATATTTGCTGAGTTTTATGAAGATGAAAGGCACATGTAGGTGCTCAGAGACATACTAATTTTTTCCACTTTCATTAACACCAAAATGTTTTCTAGCTACTGAGAGGTTAACCTTTGAAACTCACAGTTGGATTTTCAACTCAACCACCCAATTTTTAAACTTGCCCTCAAATCAGTATTGTAGAAATATTTACATTGTTGGAACCACGGTCTCCTTGGATAGTCAAAAAGAGGTAAGAGATGATCAATGGCTAGGTATGTAAAGGTAGTAGTAGGTGATCACAGAGTGAAAAGCCATTCGGCACCAATCTGTGCCTTAGGTTTCAAGTTTTACTAGCAGTTAAATAAAACTTTTTTCTGGTTAGCGGATTCAAATTCATAGAAGAATCACTCAATACTTTTATTTGAATGAATTGTTGAGTTTAGAATTTGTCAGAATTCAACCCCAGTCTCCACCACCTTGGGCAAGTTGCTTAAGCTTTCTCAACCCGTTTCTTTACCTGTAAAATGTAGAAGGTCCTAGAAACGTTTGTAGTTTCTCCCAGAGTTGCTTGAGGCAGTTGTATATGTAAATCTACTAGTGTGCCACCTGGTACAAGGAGGGTGTTCAGCAAATGGAAGTTGTCTGTCTACCTTCTTCTTTTTTACTTAAAAGGATTGCCATCTAACAGGGAAATCTATTGTTATATCAGATTGGTATTGTGGAAGAAAAGGACTTGAAGTTTTAGAAGAAAGAACCAAAAAAGTATAGAATCTGTAAGCAGTGTCAATGAATCCTCCTTGTTTTTTTTAATAACTTGGAAAATGAAGATGTCCCATTTTAAATGATTCTTATAAACTTAGGAGTTGGGGCTTAAGTGCATTGAAAAATAGCTGATACAGAACCTACACACGTGTATGCATATACATCTGTATGCACGTGTGTGTGTATACGTATATACGGATATATTCATTTTCTGTAGTACAGTGCTAAGACTGAATCATATTACATCAGTGGGGAGGCAGAACAGAAAAGAAAGAAGTGTGAAGAAAGCGAAAGGGGTAAATATATGACACATAAGAGTTCTTGCAATGGAAAGGTTCTGTAGACCTGTGCCCGTGGATGTTGAGGGGACATGGGGCTGGTGCCCCTCCACTCACCAAAGGTTCTATACACCCTGGAGTGTCATTCTTCAGCCTAGTGACCTAATTTGTGTGACCGGTCACCAGGCCCCTGAAGGTGTTCACAATTTAGACCTTTATCCCATCGTCCTGTTGTATAGTCTCTCACGAATGTAGAGGTTTACAATTTCTACAGGTGTAGAGAATGACAGGGAAGAACAGAAAAATGGGTCGCATCATCAAGAAATCTGGCAGAAGCTCGGTCGGAGACTGGTTGAGATTGGGCGCTACAGTTAGATTCTGAAATAACTGAGAATTCACGTGGAATCAGAAAACCCAGGGTTAGAAGTTGCACTCCGCCATTTATGAATCATGAGGCCTTGGATGAATACTTGGAGCCAGCCCAGGGCCTGGCTCTTTGGTGATAGTGAACCTGTTGTTAGTTTCTTCCCTTTGTTAATTAAGAATTGAATATAGTTCTGTGTAAACAACACTCTTTTTACTGTTTAGACTAAAGGATACAAATTTAAGAATCTGGATTGACCGGGTGGAGAACTCCTGAAAATTGAGAACAAAAAGCTTGTTTGCTTTTACTGGGGAGAAGGCTTATTTCTTTTATTCACTCTCTTTTTGGGGGGAGGGGGGGGGTGTGCTCTCGTTCCCTTTACATTGTTCAAAATTGGCCATTGTTTCTGTTTCTGTGGCAGATGACCGAGGAAGATGCTAGGACCTACTTTCAAGGCATGGCTTTGTCTTCGTGTCTTTTCTCCCTTTGGGTATATGTGTCCGCCTTGCAAGAAGGAGAATCTGCATAGGGTTCAGGTGGGGAGGTGTGTTTTGTGCCCCAGGGATGCTTCTGTTTCCCTTAGCCACACCTTCCTCCCCACACTGATGCTTCTTCCTTTAATTTCGCCTCCCATCTTTTACAGTGGGAGCAGGAACCTTCCATCTGCCACTTGCCACTGCCCTTTGCAGGGTTATGTTGTTAAAGGCAAAAAAGGGAAGTAGGACAATTTGTTCCTGCTGCAGCCGCTGCCACTTCTTTCCTCATCTCTCCAGTCCTTTCTGCAGCAAATGCAGCCCTGGCTACAAGTGGCAGAGCCCTGGCAGGAAGCCAGCATTGAAGTAAATACCCGTAGTCGATGGGCTCCACTGTTGCCTCTGAAAAAGGATAAGCTGGGGCATGGGATTGAGGCAAGAAAGCACAACCGCAGAGACCGAAATCCCCCCACAGGGAGGAAGAGGCTGTAGGGGCTCGGGATGTGAAAATACTTTGCCGGTAATGGGTGGGCTCCCATGCGTCTGTCTGGCTAAGCTGTGTAGCTGCAAGCAGGTAAGAGTGTATATGTGAGGAAACGGAGAGAACAAGGCGAAGTCCAGCAAGTTAAGTCTGGATGAGACCATACAATTTCATTCCATTACCAAATCCCAGCTACCAAGAGATAAATACTAAGATGCCCAACGCTAGCAAAAACAACAGGTTTTATTTGACTTCTGTAACAGAGCACACCCACCTTGCCCCATTGACCAAGCATAGCCACTCCCGCCCCATAACTCTTTCTCCTCACTTCGGTAAAATCATCAGAAAGGATGTCACAGGAAGGGACCTTGGGAGCTCCAGTGCGCTGACTGATGCATCAGCTGATCGCTGACTAGGAGGAAGAGTAGGCGTTCCAGAAACCATCGTTATAGTGTGTTTAGAGGTGCTCCAAATGGTAGACATGTTTTTGCCACAATAGTAGTCCCCAGGATCCCATGATGCTCTAAGGGACCCCTGGGGTGAGCTTGAAGAATACATAGGAATGGCCATGATTAGAGTGTTTTTTCTTTTTTTGGATTGGGGCTCTACATGGTTGACCATGAATTTGAAGATTCACATATTCTCAACTAAGTTAGCTCTGTGTCCTTAATTTTTCAAATGTACTTTTTCTCCCATCCCCTTTTGAACTTCCAGAAATTGAGATGTTTCTTAAAATCAGCAAAAACATGTTGTATAGGTTTCTTTCCAGATAAATGAATGTTGCATCTTACCACTCATCATGACTTAGAATTGAGGGAATTTGGTATGTTTATTTGTGTTCCTTTTGAGCCACTCTGATTGTTGAAGATTACTGCCCTAACCCCACTGACATCTTCTGCCTGTTTAATTTTAATTTCTTCCAATTATGTAGCCTCTCCTTATGTAGGCCTGAAAGCCTAGAACTCGGATTATTAGACAAAAATAATTCTTACTCAACTGTAGACTTATCTCACATGGTGTATCTGTAAAGAAGTATTTAAAATAGGATTTTAGACCCATTTGAGTTATGTTTTATAAATATAATGTATTCTTGGTAGTATTACTGAGCTTTTATATCTTCTGATCATTTTTGCCTTTGTAATGATTTACAAAGCAGATATTCTTTTTCTTTTTAATTTAATTAATTTATTTATTTTTGGCTGTGTTGGGTCTTTGTTGCTGTGCACGGGCTTTCTCTGGTTGCAGCGAGCAGGGGCTACTCTTTGTTGTGGCACGCGGGCTTCTCATTGCGGTGGCTTCTCTTGTTGCGGAGCACGGGCTCTAGGTGCACGGGTTTCAGTAGTTGTGGCTCGTGGGCTCTAGGGCACAGGCTCAGTAGTTGTGGCTCGCGGGCTCTAGGGCACAGGCTCAGTAGTTGTGGCTCGCGGGCTCTAGGGCACAGGCTCAGTAGTTGTGGCGCACAAGCTTAGTTGCTCCGTGGTGTGTGGGATCTTCCCGGACCAGGGCTTGAACCCATGTCCCCTGAGTTGGCAGGCAAATTCTTAACCACTGCGCCACCAGGGAAGTCCCTAAAGCAGATATTCTTTTAGAAGAAAATTTTAAATATTTACATTTAGTTGTAAGCATTAGACAGTGGGATTTCTTAGCAGTGTGGCACAAGCTCCCTTCATGAAAGGTAAACATTGTTAGTGGTGGTGAAGCTTCACTGTCACAGAAGTTGTTTATCAGTCCTTGTTCTAAATGTATTGTTTAAACCTGTGTGTTACAGAAACAGTTGGTGTCGAAATCCTTCAAGCCCTAAAGAAAAAAACCTGAGAAGCTCAAGTCTGTCAGAGATTGACGGCTTGCATGTTAAGACAGTAAAAATAATGGATAATAATAAAACCTTTGCCTGGACCAATTTTAGCTATGTATAAACTTCTCTTTAATTCTTTTCCCTAAAGAACTCTTTCATTTTGGAATCCTAACACTGGCAAGCTTGAGCTTTACATAAAACTTATAAAGATGCTTTGAGAAATACATATTTTAGAAATGAAACATCTACAGTTCTTATCACAGTCTGGGTCCAGTGATCTTGCTGGTTGGAGTTTACATCTAACCTTAACTGTAAATTAGAGAGTAGTATATTTTGGGGGATCAAACTGAATTCATCCATAAACTTGTTAATAGTGTTATGTTTCATGGAACAAAAGAAAGTAAAACCAAAACTGACAGAATCTGGACAAACGCAGCTAATGTAGCACACACACATGTAATTATATCTCCTACTTAACAGACAAAACAAGATCTTAGATATCATCTTATATTTTAAGGATCTACTTTTTTTTTTTTTTTTTTGCGGTATGCGGGGCTCTCACCGTTGTGGCCTCTCCCATTGCGGAGCACAGGCTCCAGACGCGCAGGCTCAGCGGCCAGGGCTCACGGGCCCAGCCGCTCCACGGCATGTGGGATCTTCCCAGACCGGGGCATGAACCCGCGTCCCCTGCATCGGCAGGCGGACTCCCAACCACTGCGCCACCAGGGAAGCCCAGGGATGTACTTTTGAATATATTCAAGGAGATCAGTTGCTTGCTCTGATTATTACACGGGTAGGGGAAGTATTTAGTTTTGTTGACAGTCATCGGGGAAACAATTTGCTACTGCGTTGCTTACTTAATGGCAGCAGGGAAATTCTGGTTTCTCTCTCCCTGGTGAATAAATTATCGGTTGTTTAGATCTGTTTTGATCTTACCCCTCTTATGCTGTAGCACACTTGGTGGATGACAAGCACCTGTGTGAAACAGCCCCCTGTACTACCGTGAGAGAGAATACCCATATTTCATGCAGAGTTACTGCACTTTACATGTCACAACTTCCTGCTAGCCGTAAGTCCAGTCATGTCTTTCTCAGGGATCTGTAGCACACTTACGTGTTGTAACATCTCTGCTATTATAGAGAAGGCAAACAATAGGGACAATGTAGTAGAGAGAGAAAAGAGAGACATTGAGACACACATGCACGCAGAGGCTGCTTTGCAACTTCACTCTATCTGCTTATTTTTCTCCCACCTCCTGTAATTTTGATGACTCACAGTATGTAGTAGTATAGGAAGGACATCATTTACAGATAAGGATACCAAGATGCAAGATGTCTTGCTCAGGGTTACGAAGCTGTTTGGTAGCAGAGCTGAGAGATTTGAGTGTGAAGAAATGTATTCATTATGGTACCCCCTCCCCAGGGATGCACACCCTTCCCCCCATTCTCCTTGCTTTATCACAGCAGCAGACCTTGTGATGCTTGTTTTAGAGAATCATTTTGGTAAATGTATGCTTATACAAATGATCCAGTAATCTGTAATCATTGTCATTGATCACTAAGTCATTGTAATCATTGATCCTGAAGTGTGATACTGGTTTTCTCTCTCATACCCATGTTAACTTCTGAAATAACATTTGGCTTTTGTCACAGATATTTTGCCGTGTCTTTATTTCTATAATTTACCAGCCTGTAACAGTTTTTAAAAAGAGAGACTTCTGTAGTAGTTAAGGCATGTAGAATGATTATTCAATTAAAGATAGCTAATCCTTCTCAGAGTTACGCTGTCTTCTCTGGTTAATAATGGAGCATATAGGAGGATAAAGGCATTGTTACGTAGATGCTGGTCTCACCAGCTGGTTGTCATTCTGCGCTGAGATTTATGTTTGTTTTTGTTAGAACTATGTAGAGGTTGGAAATGAGTAATTTGTGAATTGGAACAAATGCAGACATTTTAAAATTATATCACATTTCGAAAAACCTTGGGATTGAAGACTTTTTAAAAATATGAGATAGACATAATTTCAGGTTTTTTTTACTTTTACTATAGATCCATCATTTCCCATTTATTACCATAACACTTCTCCTTCATTTGTTCATATATTTAAAATAATGCTGAAGTGATTTGTGATGTATATTTCAAGGCAAATTAAAACTAAATACCTTCCTCTTTGAGATCATTTTTTTTTTTTGGCTTATCATCTTTAAATCCCCATGCTCCCTCTCTTCAACTTTATTTTAACCACACCAGTTATATTTTCTTTCATGTAGCTTGTAAACTTTTTATGAGTTACTCGAAATAGGTACAAAGCAACCTGGTTTAGTTATATTTGGTTGGGCTGCTTCAGTTATGAAGAAAGCTAATAAGATGATACTGTTTCAATTTTTATAACTGGAAAATTTTGAAGTACTCTTTTTTCCATTCAGATAGCTATCTTCTATGAAAATCTTCCTAATATATGTATTGAATTTCTAATGCCTTAGGTCAGTAAATTCCTAAGTATTCATAAGAGTATGATTTTCCTTTTAAAAATACTAGTAGACAACATTTGATTTTTAAGTGGGTGTTGGGACCCAAAATGCACATTCTCCTAAAGTAACATGAAGTATAAATATAATGTCAAATTGGAGTCAGATCAGTAAATTTAAAAACCCATGTAATTCTAAGCATAATTTTGACTAATTATAAAATTTTCCTTCTTAAAACAAATCGAAGAGAGAATTTCGCAAATACCTATTGATTTTTATTTCTCAAAAATTCTAATTAACACTTTATATGTTAACTTATGCCAATTTCTCCATTCTATCCTTTTTGTAAAAATGTGCAAGATAATATTTTTCTCTCATATTTCATAAGAATTGGCACTTGTGTTATTAAGTCAGCGCCTTACAGAAATTTGTGTACAGCAAATTAAAGCTACATTTACATGGGTTGTAGTTCCCAGAAGATAAATAATACCCCCATTTAAAGAGGAAATACAAATAACAAGTTCACTATAAATTTATAAATATAGTTTTAAAAAATTGTTGTAAATAACTCCCTCATTATATATATAAATAAAGATTAAGCAAACCAATGTTATTCAGCCACACCAGAAACAACCACTATAAATATTTCACAGATTCCTTCCAGTCTTTTCTCTGTGTGTGTTTTGTGTGCACTCAGTTACATAAATTGAACATAATTGTGATCGTGTTTTATATTACAATCACCTTCTTTTTTCCGTTAGCACATCATAAGCATTTTCAATATGGAAAATATTTTTAATGCTTGAAAAAGCCTATTGTAGCCTTTATCCTGTATCCTAATGTGCTTAAGTTTTCTCTTTTTGACCATTCAAGTTCACATGTGGTTTTTTCCTCATATAACTCATGGAAAGTGCACATTTGTACTTAAATCTCTACCTGAATTCTGACACTTTAAGATGAATTCCTAAAAGGGGGCTTGTCAGATGAAAGAGCGAGGATTTCTGAAAGTATATGTCATAAAACTGTCTTTATAAGTGTAGTACAACTTACATTACTGTCAGCATTAATTTTCATATGAAAGCAAAAGATCCTATAAGAAGCTACACCAAGAGAAAATATTCAGAAGGTGTTGTGGGATCCTGCAGCCTAAAACTTTTAGCATCGTGTGAAGAAACATTACTTACTGCTTAGATAGTAAGGGGTTCAGAGTTTTCCAGAAGAGTCTATTTTTATCTTGCTCGAGTTGTATTTAGGTGTTGGATAGTCGGGAATACTAACACCCAAACGTGGTAGCTCAGAGGTGACACTGCAGGTCATTTTGCATGACAGGTGGGCTCGGGCACCATGTCAGCTCCGAACCACCCAGAACGGCCATGGTTTGCCACGGAGTGAATATGGCCGTGACTGGGCACAGCCAACCCTGGGAAGACCCTGTTGGGCTTTGTGAGTAACTGATCAAAGTGACTGAAGAGTGAGCCGTGATGTAGGAGGGAATCAAGTGCTGGCCCTAACTATTCTGGTCCCATGACATACTGCCAAAGCCATTTTGTAAAAATAAATTCTCATAGCAACTTTGATCCTGTCAAAACGTTGGTTATTTAAAACTTTCACTTGTCTAAGTTATAGATAATCAAGAGTTTTCCACATTAAAAGTACGTAATTGTCATTTATTATTATTATATTTGGAGAATGCTGTTTTCAGTGTTAGAATTTTACATAATAGAGATTTTACATCAATTGTATAAAACACTCAAATTGTTTACTGTGTTCACTGAAGATTCTGTGTCATTGGACGTATGTTTCCTTAGTTATGAGAATATTGTAATTTATTTTGGTATCAGAAACAGGTATAGAATTTGTAATTGTTTTTACAAATGAGTGGTAATGGAAGACTTTGGATTTTAATTTTTCTTTTAGAATCTTCTGGATTATTAGGAAGTCAGAAACTTAGTTTTCATTTCAAAACCAGTGTGAACATTATTTACTTCTAAAATGAATTATCCTTCCTAGGAAATTACAAAACTGTTTGCAAGTGATTATTAATAACAACAAGATCATGTTTAAAATATGTGGACAGGCAGGTAGCCTTATAGTATTTTATTAAAATACCATATTGAATGAAGGCTTTTAGGTACTGAAGTGTCATTACTGTGTACATTGTAAATACAGATGTAAAATATTATTTTATACCAATTAGGCCATTTATGGGAAAATATATATATAACTATGTACATAGTAAACACACAACACCTTTTCCATGACTGATACTGAAGAAAACTCTTAAATGTAAAGAGGTCTCGTATTTGAAGCATGGTTCTCTATCTGGAAGAATGCTAATATTTTTCACAGAACTAAAAAATGGCCAAGTTTAGTACCGTGCTAAAAACAGGGCACTTGCATCTGAAACTGTGTTGTTTGTTGATTTCTGGTGACGCGTGGTAGCAAGGTGGGTGCTTCAGTCTCCCTCATGGCACACTTGCTCTTTCCTTTCCACCTCAAACTGTGTGATCAGATTACTTTTGAAGATCTTTTCCCCACATGGTCCTTCAGTTGTTGCTTTTAACTGAATCCACTCTTAGTTGCTCTCAGGAGAGTTTGGTTCCAGGTTAGGAACTGCGATGCCATACACTTGCTCTTATGACAAAATACACCTCTTTCAAACAGAAGTTGCCATCTTTGCAGCTTCTGTAAATGAGACCCTTCCATCACCTGCTTTCCTGCTAGAAAAGATGTATCAGCCATTTCCATAAAACCTGCACGTGTGTGCTAGCAAGAAAGGCTTGCCATAGGATATCGGGATCTGAGTTTTTGCCGTTGAGCTTAGCAAAACAATTGCTTTGCCTGGGGGTATGTTTACCATTTTGCGAGACAGAATACATAGAAGAAGGGGAAGGCCAGGCTTCAGTAGGTAAACTCAAAGCATATAAACTTTAAAAACTGGAATATGAAGAACGGTTGAAAACTCGGCATAGCATAATAGAAAGAGCAAAGAATTCAGGGTCAAAACTGAGCCCCATTTTCGCACCTTACTAACTGTGTAGTCCTGGCTAAGCTGTTTAAGTTCAGTTTTCTTTCATTTTGAAAACGGGGCCAATAACAATTCTCCCCAAGCTTTGTCCTCAGATTTAAAAGGATTTTAACTTTTAGCTAGATTTACAATAACAGCGTTTTGTTCTTTTTAGTTTACAAAACGTAAATTGAAAGTTTTTTTAATCAATACAAAATCTGATAGGAACCATACCCAAGTGTATTATTATTATTTTTACATCTTTATTGGAGTATAATTGCTTTACAATGGTGTGTTAGTTTCTGCTTTATAACAAAGTGAATCAGTTACACATACACATGTGTTCCCATATCTCTTCCCTCTTGCGTCTCCCTTATTATTGTTGTCCACCAGGTCAAGTTTCTCACAAATATAACACGTTGGATGGTTTACAAATATTTTTGTATATCAAAGCGTGCCCTGAGTGAAACGGACCTGTTGCAGATTTAAAGTTCTTCAGGACTAAGTACGTTAAAAATGATCATGTTTTATATGGTTTGTTTCAATGGATCGTAATAAATCTGCTTACTAGTCACAAGATAAACGTTATTGGACTGTAGCCCAAGGACTTTCTAAAGACTGAAATGTTTCCTTTCCCTGGTAAATTATCCATCATATTTTATCTTATTTTGGTATGGCTTATTTCTCGCAGTTGGTAATAAAAGAGAGTCCTGGGTCATTTAAATAAGTAATTAAAAGGACCATTTACTGGTTTTTGCCTTTGAAAAGTGTTAGTTTTATTTGTTGTGAGTTAATGATGCATTTATTGTCTATGCTTACAGCTTCCAGTAGTTCAAAGGTGAATCATTCCGACAGTAAAAAATTTTTTTCTGAATTGTTACATATCTTTAAAAACATATGCTTTCTTTTTTTAGGAAAAAAGGCCTTATAAATTTGCTGAAATCCAAGCTAAACAAAACTCTGAGGCAAGAATGTATTAATTTTAAAAGTCTGGAAAAATGCCAGCTGTAGCTAAGTTGAATCATTGTTTCATGAGACATTTATTTGAATTAATGGGACATTATTTAATAGAGTACATATAAAACTGTATACGACTTGTCAAATGAAAGTACATTATAGTTTTGTGATTTCTTTCTTCTTCTTATACTTTTGCAAGTGACTTTCAGGGAAATTCTTTCTCTCATCCCTTCAGTATTTTAGCGCCTGCTGCGTTCCAGGCACTGTACTAGGTATTTAACAGCTGGCTCTCTGTGGGTGAAGAAAGGCCTGATTTTTAGTGTTTGTTCATTTCTGTGGTGTAAATACTCCCACCATAGCTGATTTCACAAAGCAAATGTGACGTTACTGAATGTCAGTTGGGAAAAGGTGCTAAGGTAGCCTGCAGTTATGCGATATTTCCACCTAAAGAACATAGAGGAAACGGTAGTAAAATAATTAGAAAATGATGAGTTTTGAGTATTTATTACCTTTTTAAATACAATTAATTAGTTGTAAGTTTACAGAAGGTAATTTTTAATAATAGCTGTCTTATATCAACCAACTGGCCAGATTCCTGAAGATTTAAGAATTAGCTTTCATGACCAACTGAAAGCTGTCTCAGTACACTGCGAAGGAACAAGCAAAATGAAAAATTAAAGGTGATAAGTATTATCAAAAAAATTAAAGGTGATAAGTATTATCAAAAATTAAAGCAAAAAAAAAAAAAAAAACTAGGGATTGCTGAGTGTGTGTGCACATGTGTGCAGATGTATCGCCTTAGAAAGTGTGGGCAGTAGCAGCCTTACCTAGAAGTTGACATTTGAGCAACTTTCCAAAGGAGGTAAAGGAGACAGTTATGCAGCCTCAGGGGAAGAGTACTCCAGGCAGGTGCCAAAGCCCTGGGCAGGAGTGACTTGGCACATTCCAGAATCATCATGGAAGCCCACTTGGCTGGTCCAGACTAAGTGAGGGGCCTTACCATAAGGCTCTTGTTAGCCATTAGTAGGACTTGGGCTGTTATTCAGGCAAGGTAGGAAAATATTAGAAACTTCTGAATGACACTGGTTTCAGGTGTCACAGGATGACTGGCTGCTGCTGATTCTAGGGGCCAAGGGCAGAGAGGTGTGGAAACCTGTTAGAACACTATTGCCATAATTCATTGAATGATCGCCTGGACACGGTGGTAGTGATGGAGGTGGTTAGAAGTCACCAGATTCTGGATCTGTTTTGATGGTAGAGTTGATTGGATTTGCTGACGTGGGGTGCAGGAGAGAAGATGGCGACTCCAAGGCTTGTGCTGCGGCCACCGGAAGAATGGAATTACGATTGATGGAGGTGGGGAAGCCTGCTACAGATTTAGAAGGAAGAAGTATTTTTTTTTTTTGGAGATGTTAAGCTTGGGGTATCTGTTAGGCATTTAAGCAGGTATGCTGAGTGGGCAGTTGGATTTAAGGATCAGGGGAGAGATTGGGTTTGGAGATAGAAATCTGAGAGTCCTGAGAATAGAGGTGGATGAGGTTACCAAGAGGATGGAGAAGAGAAAAGGTCAAGAGCAACCCAACAGATTGGAAAGATGAGCTGGTGAAGGAGCCCGAGCTATATATAGCCCCGGCGTTAGAAGGGAAATAAAGGGCATGGTGTTGGGAAAGCAAGTGAAGTGCGTGTTTCAAGAAGGAGGGGGTGATCAAACATGTCTGATGCTGCAGGTTATAGGTCAGATAAGGCGGGAACTGAGAATCATCCAGTAGACTTAGAATGTGAGGGTCATTGGTGACCATGTTGAGAGCAGTTCTGCTGTGACTGACCATGTTCAGAGAGTGGGTTCACAGGAGTATGGGAGGAGAGAAGTTAGAGACCAGGAGCATGGGGATTTTCTCCTTAGTTTTAGCTGTGAAGGCCAGCAGAGAAATTGGTGGTAGCTGGCTGGGGAAATGGAGTCAAAGTGTTTTTCTTTCTTTAAAAAAACAATGATAGCATGCTGCTATGCTAACGGCAGTGAATCAAAAGGAGCAAACTGACGTGGAGTATCATTTCTGAGCAGGCATGAGAATGTGCCGAGCTGACACACCAGGGGACACTCTGCTTTAGTTAGACGCATCTTTGGGGCATCCATAGAAACACAAGGGAATGCGGAGTCCATGGGTGCAGGCGGGCAGATGTGCTGGTGGACACCTACAAGAGATCTCTTCCGGGCTTCCCTGGTGGCGCAGTGGTTGGGAGTCCGCCTGCCAATGCAGGGGACATGGGTTCGTGCCTCGGTCCGGGAAGATCCCACATGCCGTGGAGCGGCTGGGCCGGTGAGCCATGGCCGCTGAGCCTGCACATCCGGAGCCTGTGCTCCGCAACGGGAGAGGCCACAACAGTGAGAGGCCCGCGTACTGCAAAAACTAAAACAAAAACAAAAACAAACAAAGAAAAAGAGATCTCTTCCAATTTGCCTATGTCTTCTCAGTTAAAAGGGAAGGTATGAATAGCTGTGTAGTTGTACATGAGGGTGAATAGACTAGGGAACTGCTCTCTGCTGCCTAGGTGATTGGTAGGCAGCACTAAAGGTTCACATGCATTTGTCGATCTTGAGATTAAAATGAGACCCGTCTTCTGAGTGGAGTTTTATCTAGCCGTGGTCAGAGGCATGGATGCAGTGGTGTGGAGTTGGTGCGTGGAGACTTGGATTAAAGCAGGGTTAGAGTTTTGCTAGGCAAGTATGATGAAACAAGTATGAGGTAGCAAGAGGAATTGAAGATTTATGCAAGAGGAGAGATTAAAATATTTGGGAATGAAATAATGTAATTCTAGCATAAATCTACGCAAGTATTTTAGGAGGTAGCTCAAAACTTTTTTGTTATATTTGATTGGCCAAAAAGTTTGTTCGGATTTCCCGTAAAACCATTGCAGTTAAATAATCATATCGCATTTATTTACAGTTCTTAGAGTATTTTTATAAGCCCTGTGACCTCTTTTATAATTTTCTCCTCCACCCCGCCTGTCACCCCACCAAGCAAAATCTGTATCTCTCTTCTTGCTCCTTTATCGCTCATTAAACTTGCATTGATGGTCAGGGAGTGTCATCTAGATGATCACTTAACACATTCTATGAGTTTTATAATTACTGTGATAAGAGGTAAATAAGGAGTCATATGCTTTAAATTCACATACCACATGGCTCCATGTGAACTTGGACAATTCCCATGATCTTCCAAGGTCGTTTGTAGATTAAGAGGGATGATATTAAGATTTCTGAACTCTATTCCTGCTTATAAAAAAACTATACCTTTTTTCCCAATTTTTTTTATTGTGGTAAAGTACCCAAACATAAAATTTACCATCTTAACCATTTTTGTGTGTACAGTTCAGTGGTATTAAATACATCCGCAGTGTGCTGCTGTCACCACCATCCATCTCCAGGACTCTTTTCATCTTGGAAATCTGCAACTCTATACCCAACAGACACTACATCTTTTTCTTAAATTGAGGTATAGTAGATTTACAATGTTGTGTTAGCTTCTGGTATACAACCAAGTGATTCAGTTATATATATATATTCTTTTTCATATTCTTTTCCATTGTGTTTTATCACAGGATATTGAATATAGTTCCCTGTGCTATATAATAGGACCTTATTGTTTATTCATTCTATGTATAGAGTTTGCATCTGCTACTCCCAAACTTCCAATCCATTCCTCCCCTGCCCAGCCTCCTTGGCAACCACAAACCTTTTCTCTGTGCCTGTGAGCCTGTTTTTTTTTTTGGAGCTAAGTTCATTTGTGTCGTATTTTAGATTCCACATATGAGAGATATCATATGGTATTTGTCATTCTCTCTCTGACTTATTTAGTATGATAATCTGTAGGTCCATCCGTGTAGCTGCAAATGGCATTATTTCATTCTTTTTTATGGCTGAGTAATATTTCATTGGCTATATGTACCACACCTTCTTTTATTCATTTATGTGATTTTCATGTAAAAGATATTTGAGTAGTTCTTTGTCATACACAGATCTCACGTAATCTGAATCTCATTTGTCAAATGTTGCCTACCAATCTCATTTCATCCTCATGTTAGTCTGTAAGTTAAAACTTCAGGCAGTTATGTTGAAAATTGTAAAGTAGGATAGAAATATAATACAGAATAACTGACTGATTTCTTCACTTGTTATTTTGTTCTCACTTTGTAGCAGACAATATATTTTAACCGCAATCATAAGTTAGATCTGAAGTTGTCAAAAATGACTGCTGCAAGTGAGAATTCAACAGAGAAAACCATCTTAAGTAGGAAAATTCTTTCAGATAGTTGTCATTTCTCTTTGCCAAGTTTTAGCTTGTTTTATTTTTTTACTTAATATAATGTAACACAGCAACAAACTCTCCTAGTGTTTAAATATAACGTGGTTTCTTATTAGTGAGGTATAAATATAAAAACATTTAAATTCAAAAACCCTAAACTGTCACAAAAATATTTGTTAAAAGGAAAACCTTCCCTCACTATGCTTGGAATATAACTATGTCAAAAGCTGTCACATTTAATCCACAAATTCTGGTGAAAGGGACACATAGTTGTAAACAAGTATTATCTCTCAACTATGAGTCTTTCCACTGCAGAACTGATCTTATCATTTCATTTGCCCCATAAGGCATATGTGCCATAATCTATTTTTAATGTTTTACAGCATATTTATAGGGTGAAATTATGCATTTAAATCTATGGTATGTGTTTGGAAACCATCTGTTAGAACTTATTGGAAAACAGAAACTTCTTATATTAATGTGTTTCCTTATTTGGGGGGCGGGGAGGCTTAAACATTTAATATTATCTTTCCTAGTCCACAACTGAAAGAATGAGAAACATTGAAAATGAGTTCTGTTGTTTTCCCACAAGAGAATTCAAACTGCTTTGTATTCTGTCATATTTCAGAATCATTATGTTATAAAAATAAACACTTATGATTTCCCAAGGCAGCAAAAAATATGTCCAGTTAATAGTAATTTAGTATTTAAAGTTCAGCATGTGTTGGAGGGAATATTCATAATAGACTTGTCCTCAGATATAGGAATGATAAATCTGTTTATTTGAAAATTCACTTAACCAGTTGGAGAAGGTACAGTAGGGGGTGGATTCAAAAATGAATGCAACACGGGACTTCCCTGGTGGCGCACTGGTTAAGAATCCGCCTGCCAATGCAGGGAACATGGGTTCGAGCCCTGGTCTGAGAAGATCCCACATGCCGCGGTGCAGCAAAGCCCGTGAGCCACAACTACTGAGCCTGCGCTCTAGAGCCAGCGAGCCACAACTACTGAAGCCCACGTGCCTAGAGCCCGTGCTCCACAACAAGAGAAGCCACCACAATGAGAAGCCTGCACACCACAACGAAGAGTAGCCCCCGCTCACCGCAAGTAGAGAAAGCCCACGCACAGCAACGAAAACCCAACACAGCCAAAAAAAAAAAAGAAAAAAGAAAAAAAGAATACAGCAGTGTCCCTGATTTCAAGGAAGTTTAATCGAGCTGTAAAATATGCAAAATGCTCTATAACCAAGGGGTATGATGAGTCTCAAAAGAGAGGTGTAAGAATTTTGTACAAATTGATCACAGTTTGTTTCAACGTAACCAGTAAATCTATAGGTAATGGCATTAAGGAAATTTTTTTACTTACCTCTCCTTGATTTTATCACTTTGGAAATGATCAGATGTGTTCTCTTTTCTCTCAATTTTTCTTTTTTATATCTAGGAGATTTTATCTCTTTTTGGAGATAAAAAGAGATTCCCTTCCCCCAATTGTGGAACCATTTATGGATGACTTTATTTATTAAAATAAATACACTCCCTCAAGAATTGCAAGTGCAAGTATTTCATTGACGTTCACTGTGAAAGGTTAAGAGTGAATAAGGAGAGAGGCCTCCTGGTACAAGAACTCTAGGTACTGTTTCCATCATTGCCGTGTGACCTCTAGCAAGAGGGAAAGACAGACACGAAGAGCACCACTGATTCAAAATCCATCTTGGCACTTGTATTTCAAGTTCATATTTAAATTTTTATAAGTGAAACACATGTGCGGAGAAGCTGTGTAGAAAGTGATGACAAAATATACCTGGGTCAGCAGAGCCTTGGTGTACATCTTCAATTAAAATGATATTTTCTTTAGTTCACTAAAATCGAGATGCTTATGTCCCAGAATTTTTCATTTAATAGTCATTCCATTTTCTATTTGGATTAGTATTTTTCCTGTATTTCTTCTGGACTTTCAAGTATGAGTGGAAAGGAAGGTGAATATAGAAATTCATTTTACTTACATCGGAGTATGAAAGTCACGTTATTATTTTTAGAAAGTGAAAAACAAACAACAAACCCGTTAACATCCTAAAAAAGACACGGTTGGGTTTTAGTTTCCGCTATAGATTTTAGTAGATTCTCTTTTTCAGTAGACTTCATCTAGGAATTTTGTTTCCCCAGAGATTTGGAATATAAAGTTGTTCTTGAGCTTTTAAAAAAATTCCAAACAACAAAAAAACAAACAAAAACAAAGTAAGGAAGGTACAGAAAACTAAAGAAAGGGAAGTGACAAGAATCTGATTTTCATAGAGTGAGTAGGAGGGTGAGAGACTGACACCACTCCTGGTTCTTCCCCAACAGTTTGAATATGTAAGTCCTTTGAAGTGAATTATCTTGCTATTTACTTCATTAAAACCAATTCCATTGTTCGCATGTTTTTACTTTAAAGTCTGCAGATTTTTAAAAAAAAATTTTTGGAGTGTAGTTGATTTACAATGTTGTGTTAGTTTCAGGTATACAGTAAAGCAATTCAGTTATGCATATACACACACACATACACACACATTCTTTTGCAGATTCTTTACCCATATCGTAAGCGTGGGATCATGGCCCATGGTTTCTGTAGGTTGTTTGAAATGCCAACTCCTTAAAAGTATTTGGTAAATAATTATAACAGAATCTGGACTAGAAGGGGTGTATACTTGGTATTAATTTTTTTGTTTAAAATTGCTACTATCATCAGAGATGGGATAACCTGATATATTACATGCCTTTTGATGTGACACAATAAAGAATACTCAGCATCATGTTATGTAGAATTCTTGCAAAAAACAGCTTATCCTAGGTCACCAGAATGTGGACCCCATTTACAAAGTCTGTTTCCTAAATAAAGATGGATTTTTCGAAATGCAGTGAATAGCCCTTGATTGGATCCTTATCGAAACAAAGTACAAAAGACATTTTGAGGACAGCTGGGACAATTGTAATATTGACTATATGTTAGATACCATTGAATTAAAGCCAGTTTTCTTAGGTGTGATAATGGAATTATGGTTATGTTGGGCAATATTCTTAATCTTAGAAGCTACGTATTCATGTATATGAGGTAAGATTTTATGATGTTTACGTGTATTTTCACATGTTGCAGCAGAAGGAAAAAACTATATGTATTAGGGTTTTCCAGAGAAACAGACCCAATAGAGAGAGAGAGAGAGAGAGAGAGAGAGAGTGTGTGTGTGTGTGTGTGTGTGTGTGTGTGTGTGTGTGTGTGTAGAGAGAGAGAGAGCTTGATCGATGGATTGATTGATTTTTAAGGATTGGCTTGTATAATTATGGAGGCTGTCAAGTCCAAAATCTGCAAGGTGAGCTATCAGGCTGGAGACCCAGGGAAGAGCGATGTTGTCATTCAAGTCCACAGGCTGTCAGGCTGAAGACTCAGGCAGAGCTGAGGTTGCAGTTTAAGTCTGAAGGCTGGCAGAATTCTTGCTGAGGGGAGGTCAGTCTTTGGTTGTATTCGGGATTTCAGCTGACTGGATGAGGCCCATCCATGATTCCCACAGTTTTCTTTGTGATCTAGACTCCCTGATACCTGCAGCATCTAGTCCCTACAGTTCCAACTCTGGCAGACAGAAAAGCTGAAGAGTCCCAGGTGTCTATCTTAAAAATCAGTGAGAGAAGTCATCTTCCTTCCCGAAGTCCCAAAGTGCCGCCAAGAGGAACTTAATATATAACAGAAGGAAGAACTTTCTAATTCAAATGCATTAGAATCCAGGAAAAACCTCTACATCTAAGCCTCTATTCTACCTCTTGCTTCCTTGAGCAGTTACTTAATTTATGTCCCCTTCTGAGGGAAAATGCAGGTGAGATTGCCTAGAACAGTCCATGATGGGCTGAGAAGAATAACTCAGTTTATTAAACACGTCTGAGACTGTAAAGTGCTGCACAAATACAAGGCAGTGGTATGGCGTACATTGTGGGCCAGATGGCTCTCATGGACTTATTTCATGTTAAAATAGATTCAACTTTTGTCCTTTCATTAGTCAATCCTCAGAACCCCTTCCATCACCCTTTAGCTCCTGCAAGTCTGTCTTTTCTGAGAACTCTGGGAGCAGCTGCTTACTTGGCATGTAAAATAAAAGCATCTAGAATAGCCAGCACACATATTGAATCTATAACTTCTATGAATTTTTATAAAATATTCATATTCCTAAAAGGACCTTCACCTGTTTTCATAGTAGTAACATTTCATTAGTTCCACATCCCCAAATCTAGTTAACTGCCTGCAAGCCCCAGCTTTTTCCTAGCTCTGAGGCATACATGCTCACGTACGATTATAGATGAAGATTGTCCTAAAGTTCCCCCAAGTAGCCTTTTCTTCATTTTGGAGATTTTCAGAGGAGTCTTGGAAGTTGTAACTTTTTTAAAGAAAGAATGAGATATTGATACTTGACAAAAGGATCAAGTGGATACTGCACAGTTCTGCAATCCAGTGGTGTGCCCCTCACCACCCATCCCTGTGAGCCCAGGCCTGGGAGTGGGGCACAGCATGTGGGACTCTATCCAGCTCTGCTGGGAAAACCTGCTCCTTCAGCCTCTGCCAGCCTCTTTAACTATGGCCACTGTCTCTCCTAGCTGGCTTTAAAAAAAAAAAGACTGCGTGTTTTTTTTTTAATTTTTATTTTATATGGGAGCATAGTTGATTAACAATGTTGTGTTAGTTTCAGGTGTACAGCAAAGTGATTCAGTTATACATATACGTGTATCTATTCTTTTTCAAATTCTTTTCCCATTTAGGTTATTACGGAATACTGAGCAGAGTACCCTGTGCGTGCAGTAGGTCCTTGTTGGTTTTTTATATTGAGGGGGGTGGAGGAAAAAAACTTTATTTCATCCCAGATCCCAAGGATATTTGGTCTAGAACAAAACTTGAGAATAAGTTAAGCAAGAATCCAGATTAATTAAATGGAAAATTAATGACATCATATTTCCCTTTTCAGTTTATATGTACCCAAATTTTAAATTATGCCAACGATACCACAGATATTTTGCACTTTTTTCACTCTTGCAAATGAGAAAATTTTGATTTTATCATTTCATTGACCACCCCAAAACTACAAGAAATTGTAAATTACCTAGAGAATTATAAACAGATTGCTTATTCATTATGGATTAATTCTAAATACGAAAGCCCTTATGTTACGGGAGACATAACATATTTGCAATAGCATTTGTAATTTCTCTGCAGCAGAATCACTGAAGTGTTTGTGCCTTGTTGAATTCTGATCGGTCTAAGTGCCATTTAAGAGTGGATGAGGAGAGACACACCAGGAAACACACAAGGAGGAGTAGATCCGCAGATCTTTGATGTTTGCCATCTGTTCTAAGACATCCACATAAGTCATTTGATCATCTTGTCATATATCAGTATCTCAAGTCGCTATTAATGATTTTTAAATTAGCTGTGTCCTTGCTGATAAAAAGGAAACTAAATTAGCGGTTAATTTGTTCTTCTTTTATTCCAGTTCTTTATTTTGGCTGAAAAGAAAACCTGTAAGTTCTAAAATAACAAGCAATATGCATCACCCCAGTCATTCTTTCCCCTTATCCTCTTCCAGAGACGATCACTGTTCTGCATTTTGTTTTGCTTTGTTTTGTTTTACCGTAGGTAAGCATTGTGTCTTCTAGAGCTTCGTATCAGTGGAGTCATATATTGCAATAGTATGTTCTTGGTCCAGTTATCTTAATGTTTTTGAGTTGTATTCATGTTGTGTAAAAAATGATTCTTTTTTATTGTTGTGTGGTGTTCCATTGTCTGAATACACGAACAGTTTATCTCTTCTGTTGATAGACATCTAGGCTGTTTCCAGTTTCTGGCTATTTAGAATGAAGCTTCTATGAATGTTCTAATACAAGTCTTCTGTGGACATGTTTTCACCTTTTCGGATAAATATATTGTAGGGAAATTGTTGGATGATAGGGCAGATGTGTGTTTAGTCTTAGAAGTAACCACCAGACATTTTCCTAAGGTACTTACAGCATTTTACACTCCCTCCAACATCTGAGAGTTCCTTTTTCTTTACATTCTCACCAACACTTGGTATTACCTTTTTTTTTTTTTTTTTTTTTTTTTTTGCGGTATGTGGACCTTTCACTGTTGTGGCCTCTCCCGCCGCGGAGCACAGGCACCGGACGTGCAGGCCCAGTGGCCATGGCTCACGGGCCCAGCCACTCTGCGGCATGTGGGCTTTTCCCGGACCGGGGCACAAACCTGTGTCCCCTGCATCGGCAGGCAGACTCTCAACCACTGCGCCACCAGGGAAGCCCTGGTATTACCTTTTTAATTTCAGCTATTTTGGTGTATGTATAGTGTGTGACTTTTTAATATATGTATAGGTATATTTTCAAGAATTCCAAGGTTATTTTGAATGCTATGAATTATCTACATATTTTGATGTTTATTTGTTTTTGAATTAGAAACTAGGTGAACTCTTTTTCAAATTGGCACAGATGTTTTTTGTTAATTGGTTAGAGTTGAGATATTCAGCAATTAAAGATAATGGATAATGATTAGGGATAAAAGATATTTAAAGATAACTTGGCAATTATAAGTCTTCATCGCATGAAATGTGGAAATGTATGTTTTAATAGGTTTGTTTGTTTGTTAGCCGAGTCATTTATTCATTGATTCATTCATTCATAAGTCATTTTTTATTTTTAATAATTTTATTTGATTGTCTGATGGTGCTGCCCAGTAGACCTTTCTGTCTTGATGGACGGACATGGTCATTCTGTGCCATGATAGCGACATGGCTGTTGATCACTTGAAGTGTGGCTAGTGCTACTGAGCAATCTATATTACATTTTATTTTGTGTTAATTATGGCCAGTGGCTACTGTTTCAGATAGCACATGTCTAAATAAATATGTCCAAGTATTATCTGGTCTTATATTTTAAAATAAAGAAAATGTCTTTCTTATTTATATACTAGGAAGTGCAAGCCTGGTTATAATCATTTTAATATCACTTAAATTTTTTGTATTTGGAATTTTTAAAAATTATTTTCAATTGAAGTTTTTATGGAGATAATTATTGATTCACATGTAGTTGTAAGAATTAATAAAGATCTTTTCTACCAAACATATAGAGAAGAGCTAATACCTATCCTTCTCAAACTATTCCAAAAAATTGAAAAGGACAGAACACTCCCAAATTCATTCTATGAGGCCACCATTACCCTGATACCAAAACCAGACACAGACACTACAAAAAAAGAAAATTACAGGCCAATGTCTTTGATGAATATAGATGCAAAAATCCTCAACAAAATATTAGCAAACCAAATCCAACAATATATAAAAGGGATCATACAACATGATCAAATTGAATTTATTCTAGCGACACAAGGATGATTCAACATTTGCAAATCAATTATTGTGATACTTCACATTAACAAAAGGAAGGATAAAAATCACATGATCATCTCAATAGATGCTTGAAAAAGCATTTGAAAAAATTCAACATCCATTCATGATAAAAACTCTCAGCAAAGTGGGTAAAGAGTGAACATATCTCAATGTAATAAAGCTTATTTATGACAAACCCACAGCTAACATAATACTCAACAGTGAAAAGCTAGAAGCCTTTCCTCCTGTGCCTACTCTTGCCACTTCAATTTAACATAATATTGCAAGTCCTAACCACAGCAGCCAGACAAGAAAAATAAATAAAAGGCATTCAAATTAGAAGGAAATAAATAAAACTGTCACTATTTGCAGATGGCATGATACTTTATATAGAAAACCCTAAAGTTTCTAACCCAAAATTATTAGAACTAATAAATGAATTCAGCAAAGTTGCAGGACAAGAGGTTAAAATACAGAAGTCTGTTGCTTTTCTATACACTAATAATGAAATATTAGAAAGAGAAAGGTAAAAAATCCTGTTTAAAGTCTCATCAAAAAGAATAAAATACCTAGGAATAAACTTAACCAAGGAGGTGAAAGACCTGTACTCCGAAAACTATAAAATATTGATGAAGGAAATTAAAGATGATACAAAGAAATGGAAAGATATCCCATGCTGTTGGATTGGAAGAATGAATATTGTTAAAATGGCCATACTACCCAAAGTAGTCTAGAGATTTAATGCAATCCCTGTTAAAATACCCATGACATTTTTCATAGAACTAGAATAAATAATCCTAAAATTCATATGGAGCCACAAAAGACCCTGAATTGCCAAAAAATCCTGGGAAAAAAGCTGGAGGTATCATGCTCCTAGACTTCAGACTATACTACAAAGCTATAGTAATCTATACATATAGCTGATTTACTTTGTTATACAGCAGAAACTCACGCACCATTGTAAAGCAATTATACTCCAATAAAGATGTTAAAAAAAAAAAACTACTGTACTTTTTGGCATCTGATCTCCAATTAATTGCCAGTTATTAAGGGGACATGTCTATAGATCTTCTCCTAATTGTCAAGGGCAGTGAGCCAATGAAGTAATAAATTGCTAGAGAAAGAAAAAAAACAAAAACAAAAAAACAGCATGGTACTGGCACAGAACCAGACACATAGATCAGTGGAACAGAATAGAGAGCCCAGAAATAAACCCACACACCTATGGTCAATTAATCTTTGACAGAGGAGGCAAGAATATACAATGGAGGAAAGACAGTTTCTTCAATAAGTGATGCTGGGAAAACTGGACAGCTACATGGAAAAGAATGAAATTAGCACATTTTCTAATACCATATACAAAAATAAGTTCAAAATGGATTAAAGACCTAAATGTAAGACCTGAAACCTTAAAACTCCTAAAAGAGAACATAGGCAGAACACTTATTTGACATAAATCGTAGCAATGTTTTTTTTGGATCTGTCTCCTAAGGCAGAAGTAATAAAAGCAAAAATAAACAAATGAGACCTAATTAAACTTAAAAGCTTTTGCACAGCAAAGTAAATCATTGACAAAATGAAAAGGGAACTTATGTACAGAATGGGAGAAGATATTTGCAAATGTTATGACCAACAAGAGATTAATTTCCAAAATATATAAACAGCTCATACAAGTTAATATCAAAAAAACAAACAACCCAATCAAAAAAAGGAAAGAAGATCTGAATAGACTTTTTCCAAAGAAGACATACAGATGGCCAACAGGCACATAAGATGTTCAACTTTGCTGATCATTAGAGAAATATGAATAAAACAACTGGATATCACCTCACGCCTGTCAGAATGGCTATCATCAAAAAGTCTACGAATAACAAATGTTGGCGAGGATGTGGAGAAAAGGGAACCCTTGTACACATTTGGTGGGAATGTAAATTGGTACAGCCACTGTGGGAAACAGTATGGAGGCTCCTCAAAAAACTAAAAATAGAACTACCATATGATCCAGCAATTCACTCCTGGGTATATATCTGGAAAAAGCAAAAACACTAATTCGAAAAGATTCATGCACCCCAATGTTCATAGCAGCACTATTTACAATAATCAGGATATGGAAGCAAACCAAGTGTCCATAAACAGATGAATGGATAAAGAAAATGTAGTGCAAATATATACAATGGAATATTAGCCCTAAAAAAGGAATGAAATTCTGCCATTTGCAGCAGTGTGGATGGACCAAGAGAATATTATGCTTAGTGAAATAAGTCAGACAGAGAAAGACAAATACTGTATGATATCACTTGTACGTGGAATCTAAAAAAAATATAAACAAATTTATATGCAAAACAGAAGAAGACTCACAGATATAGAAAACAAATTAATGGCTACCAAATGGGAGAAGGAAGGGAGGAGGGGCAGATCAGGGGTATGGGATTAAGAGATACAAACTGCTATGCATGAAATAGATAAGCACCAAGGATATATTGTATAACACAAGGAATTACACCCGCTATCTTATAATAACTTTTAATGGAGTATAATCTGTAAAAATACTGAATCACAATAGTGTACACCGGAAACTAATATAATATTGTAAATCAAGTATACTTCAAAAAAAAAAAGATCCTGAATGACCTTCATCCACTTTCCCTCAGTTGTAACATTTTGCAAAATGATAGTACAATATCACAACCAGAACTTCAATACAGATACAAGCAAACGCAGAATTCCAAGTTCTGTGAGGTTATCTTTTATGTATACTTGATGTAATGCTTAGGTTATTTAGAACAGTAGCAACCTATGAAAACATTCATTCTACTGGTCAGCTGTTTCTATGCATAAAATGAAATAGCTGATTCAGACTGCCTTCTGTTTATGCTGTTAGAAACTTTCCATATGTTCCTTTTATGTTACAGGCACCTATGCTTTTTTAATTGGTCAGATCATTACTGAGCAGATTGAAGTCATAAAGACAATGAATTATTAAAGAACAATCCAGTTTTCTTAAGAATGAATTCATTTGGTTTCAATGATTATGTGTTTCTGATAGGTATAATATCTCGGTGTGAAGAAAGAAAACAAAAGATCCTAATTAGACGGTGTTCTCTTTTACTATTGAATATAATGTGACAAAATAAAATAATACTTGTTTCTGGTTTTTTTTGCAATCTAGATTCTTTTATAAATCTTAAGGAATACTGCCTTTTTGGGTCAGTTCCCAGAAATGTGGTAGCATTTTAAGTGATGCTGTAGCACAGATAAGTAAGTTGACAGTAAAAATATTACTTTTTCATTCTTCAAAATAATCTTTTAAAATAATAGATGTTTGTTTTGATAATGGATTTAAGGAGGATGTGAGTCCAGTAAGATGTTTTGCGACCTTCCTAAGCTCATCCTAGGTCTGCCTAGCCCTCCATTCTCCCCCCCCCACCCCCCAGCTGATATTAAGGATCTCTATGTTTCAAACGAAGTATTGACTTGAACAAAATTGTCCTGTGTTTTCTGTACTTGCTGTATTTCTGGATGAAATGGGTTGATTCTGAAGTTAAAAATGTACCTTTTCCAGCTCCTATCAGGCTCCAGTCTGTGTGTTTTAACTTGTATGGAGATGATCAGCTGGCCTGGGTAGACAGGACAGCATCACCTGCCACTGTTAAAACCCCTTCAGAATGCCTCTACTGATGCTTCGTGCAGGTCCTTTGCCAGGGGCTGTGGTGAAGTGAAGATGAATTAGTCAAGAGGACTATATCTTGTCCTTATTGAGCTTAGGTTCAAATAGAAGAGGGTAGACGGGTATCAGACGAATTCAGGGTAATGCCAACAGTGAGAGTGGAAGGAAGAGAGAGCCCATCCATCTTGGTCTATGCAGGTGCTGGCCTCTGGGCATGGCATTAGAAGACGGGCAGGATTTTTGATGAGCAAAGATGGCAGGACTAGGCATTCTGATAGAGGGGATGAAATGGATAATGGTTCAGAGACTAGACATACCAGAAAAGTCTGTACATGTAGTCCCTGGAGTAGAGGGTACATACAGGGAATTAGCATGAGGATGGAGAGAATTAGTTACTCATTGTGACAGTTTTCAATTAGGGCTGTGGCTTTTGGATATTGGGGGGACAGTGCTTATTTTCATACTTAAATGTACTTCTCAATTCACTTGGTTTTCCTATACTTTTTTCCTCCAGTTTTTTCTGATTATATCAACATTTTTAAAATACTGGGTTCCAGAAAAGATGGTCTTACAACATAATTCAAAGAGAAACTTTCATTTCGTGGAATATCTAAAATCAGGTAGAATTTAGTGATCTTTTCCCTCTCTTCTATAGTTTTTTGTTTTCTAATGAATGTATTTAAATAGATTTTTGAATATTTCATATTTTGTCAGTATTTAGTCTGGGAATGCTTATTTCACTGTTATTTGATTAACAGTATTACAGAGCAACATATTTTTATATCAACAAAGAACTCTAAAAGGAATTCTTGAACTAGGATGAAGGTACAGGTGCTATAGTATTAGATTAAAATTCAGATTACCCGCAATTGAAGTACTTGCATTAAATTACAGTAGAAAACAGGATAAAGGGCTGTTTTGTGTAAGGAGTGGCTAATAATATGCTTAAAATATTTCCAGACAATTTAAATACAGTACTGTCAAAAATAGCTATGCACAGGTTGTATGTATATGGAAAACACAGAGTTGTATTTATAATATAGCTGAAATCATTTGGAATTCATTAAAATAAAGGGTGGCACTACCAGGCAGGACTTGTCCAAATTTAGGACATGTAATTAGAGATTAATAGAGTACTGACCTAGTCCCTAGGCCTGTGATGGGTGTTTGTCGCGGTCAGTCCTCAAAACTCTCAGGAGCTTGGGATGAGCACACACACACTACTATATATAAGATAGATAACCAACAAGGACCTACTGTATGGCACAGGGAACTCTACTCAATATTCTGTGATAACCTCTATGAGAAAAGCATCTAAAAATGAATGAATATATGTATATGTATAACTGAATCACTTTGCTGTACACCTGAAACTAGCACAACATTGTAAATCAACTATACGCCAATAAAATTAAAAAAAAAAAAAACTAAAGCAGGTACTGTCCCCATTTTCTGGGTGAAGAAACTGTGGTTTGGAGGCAGCATGTATCTAATTCATGATCACACATGGCTAGTGGCACGCCGCTGTGTGAACCTAGCTCTCTTTGCCCACAGAGCTGGTGCTGGTAACCCCCTGTAATTTCCCTGGATCAGTTCTTGAAAGAGCAGATAGGCCAGACTCCATGTGGTTTAGGACAGACACAGAAAGCACTCACAGGGAAGGCAGATTTCTCAGTGTGAAGAGCAATACCAGTTGTGATTATAAGAAAAAAACTTACAACGTTCGGTGAATATATATTGTTATTAAGGCATTTCTGATCAGAAATGGTTTGGAGGAGGGACCAACACCAGCCTTCGCACCCCTAGCAGAGTCAGTGTCTGGGCGTTTCTGAGCAATCTCTGTCTCTAAATTTTCAGAATGTTTCCAGCATGATCTGATGAGATGCCCTTCTTTCCAGTGAATTCTGATACCGAGTTTGGTCTGAGGACAACCATAATAATATTAGTTCCTTGAACATACCCAAGTGAGGAATTTGATCTGCTAAATAAATGGTTGTAAATTGACTCAGCTTTTTTGGAGAAATGTTTATATCTAGTTGGATCTTCTCTATGGCCCGTGTCCTGGTATTATCCATATTATATATGAATATATTTATTATATGTGTTATGCATTGTATTTGTTGGAAAAGGGTATAAAATTTTACTTACTTTAATTCGAAGTTAAACAAACAATGGAAAAATGCTTGCCATGAGTTCAGATGTTCTTTTTTGTTTTTTGTTTTATTTATGGCTGCGTTGGGTCTTTGTTGCTAGCCATGGGCTTTCTCTAGTTGCAGTGAGCGGGGGCTACTCTTCGTTGCGGTGCGCGGCCTTCTCATTGTGGTGGCTTCTCTTGTTGTGGAGCATGGGCTCTAGGCACGTGGGCTTCAGTAGTTGTGGCACACGGGCTCAGTAGTTGTGGCTCACGGACTCTAGAGTGCAGGCTCAGTAGTTGTGGCACACAGGCTTAGTTGCTCCCCAGCATGTGGGATCTTCCCAGACTAGGGCTCGAACCCTGCATTGGCAGGCCGATTCTTAACCACCGCACCACCAGGGAAGTCCCAGATCTTATTCTTATTTTGAGTTCTTATTTTGAGATTTTTCAGGGTCTTCTAACTGTGAAGTTAACTGTTAACCTTGTTTCATATCATATATTCTTTCAAAAGCTCTAAATCAATATATATTTTAGTGTTCTGTACAGCTATTACTCAACATCATCTCTATATCCTCTTTACCTATCACAGCCCTGGTGTCTAGACGGCAGTGAGTATACTTTGAATTGCTTGTTGAACAGAGTATATAAAAATAGATACATTCTAAGAGGTTAGCTGTCAAATCCTATTTTTTATAGACTTTAACCTATCATATCAGAATTATGTTATGTTGCCTGGAGTCTGGCAATAGCCCTGACTAGTCCAAAGACCTGTGAGCACCACAGTTGGGAAGATGGTCAAGAACTCAGCTGTTTGAGTTTCAAAAGCCCTTATTAAAATTCCCTATATTCTGATCCCTCACCCTCATTCAAACCACAATCTGAGGGAAACCTCATACCCTGGGCACCAACCTGGAGTGGATTACTTTGGACTGCAACCATGGTAGGACAGGGAAGGGGGAACTAGTATGTTTTTATACGTGGGTCTTTACTTTCCAGTTTTCAAATCAGTATAGCAAAATGTCTAAAATACTAGAATTTTCTACTTTAGATCTTTCTAAAATGTGTATTATAATAAGAGTTATAGCAATATTAACATGGCACTTATCTACATACCTGTCTTCTTAAAATATGATTATTTAAAACAACAGATATTTACTGGGCATGAATACATGCCAGACAGGATTTCAGTTAAGAAACTATGAGAGGTAAATCTAGAACCAGAGTAAAGTTTCTCAGAGAATATCAGGGTGACAGCTGATTTTATATGAATCAAGTAAGTTTACCCTTTCTACGCTCTATATGATATCCAGAAATAATGGTGATAGAGAATAATAAAGACCAAAAGAAGAAAGACTTAGAAAAATAAGAAGGTAATAGGAAGGTATATTAAAGAAAATTGAGGCTACTCCAAATAAAGAAAAGAGGTACATAGGAATAAATACTACAGGGTAGAGCTGAGAATGGCAATGCTACTGAGTGTTTCCTCAATGGTAAACTTGATGTTTCGAAAACATTTTAAGAAATTAAAGAAATAGTAACTAAATACCACTGTTCATAGAGTTGTAAGGTCAAAGAAGAAAAGGCAAGCAGGGTCACTTCCCTGTATGTAAATACAGGTGAGAACTGAATAGTAGGTAATGCCTGTAGACAAGAATTGGATTTCATTGTTTAATGTTCAGTAGCCTACGGAAATACTGATAGTCACAGGGAAAGAGATAAATGCTTTTCAGACCCCCAAAGTAAGAGCAATAAAAATAATACATATAAGAAGTAGTGTACAAAGCAGTCCCTGTAAGATAGATGTTATCTCCTAAAACATAAGCAGAGAGGCACTTTTGGAAAATACTATGTCAAAAGGTTAAATTCAGGATGTGATCCAGAATTTTTCCTTGTAGCAAACTAGAAATTCCTGGCATAAAAGTTTAAATGAGTAAAGACCATCTTGAAATTGTTAGGAAAAAAATTCTAAGTCGTAATGTAGTTACAGGTTTACAATTAGCAGGGGGAACATAAAACTGAAATTGAAGAGAGTGTGTTTTCTTGGCCTTTAATTAATGTTGATCATTTTCATTAACAAATAGAATAAAGAGTAGATGTCAGTGTAAAAAGCTGATGTGTTATTTGTACCATCTTCCAATAAAAATTCTAATTTACTGGGTATGGTTTGTAAGTGGACAAGCGTTGAAGGCAGTTTTTTATACGAAATGGAATGAAAAGAAATAAATAATATATGATAAAAATCATTGTATTGCTCATTCTAATGGGTTATTATAAATCTAAAATTGAAAATATTTTACAAAGACAGAGCATAGAAGATGACCCTCCTCTCTGGAAACTGATGAACCTCAAACTTTTCAGAATATTGCATTTTGATGATTTAAGTGCAGGAAGTACCAGAAGTAACAACAAACTTGAACCTGTTAGAGAGGAATTTGAATCTGGAATTGGTGTTTACCAGATGGATATGCTCCAGATTTCTGCATGACAGTAGTTTTTGCATTCAAAGGACATTAGTCATTTCAAGTATACATACCTTCAAAACCAGGAAATATGGAATAAAAAATTTGAGTTCGTTAGGTTTAAGTTCAAATGACAAGTTTTAATGAAGTTTTTTTCACTGGACCCAGATGGTGAATGGTAATAACTGTTTTACCTAATACATTGATTATCTGTTACCGCATATCAAATTACTCCAAAACCTTGTGGCTTGAAACATTTATTTCACATTTTCTGTAGCTCAGGAATCTAAGAGTGACTTAGTGAGGTCCTTTGCTTTAGGGTCTTTCTTTTTTTTTTTTTTTTTGCGGCACTAGGGCCTCTCACTGTTGTGGCCTCTCCCGTTGCGCGGAGCACAGGCTCCGGACGTGCAGGCCCAGTGGCCATGGCTCACGGGCCCAGCCGCTCCGCGGCATGCGGGATCCTCCCAGACCGGGGCACAAACCTGTGTCCCCTGCATCGGCAGGCGGACTCTCCACCACTGTGCCACCAGGGAAGCCCACTTTAGGGTCTTTTATAGGCTGAATTGTGTCCCGCCAAAAATTCCTGTGTAGAAGCCCAAACTGTTAGTACCTCAGAATGTGACTATATTTGGAGATAAGGTTTTTAAAGAAGTGATTAAGTTAAAATGAAGCAATATGACTGATGAAGGGGAGGAAATTTGGACACAAACGTGTTTGCGGAAAGAGAAAAGACCATGTGAAGATACAGAGAGAAGGCCGCCACCTGCAAGCCAAGGAGAGGCCTCAGACAAAACCAAACCTACTCACACCTTTTTTTTCTTAAATTGGGTTATAGTTGCTTTACAGTGTTGTGTTAGTTTCTGCTGTGCAACGAAGTGAATCAGTTATATGCATACATATATCCCCTCTTTTTTGGATTTCCTTCCCATTTAGGTCACCACATAGCATTGAGTAGGGTTTCCTGTGCTATACAGCAGGTTCTCATTAGTTATCTATTTTATACATAGTAAAATATATATGTCAATCCCAATCTCCCGATTCATCCAACCCCCTCTTTCTCCCCTTGTTGTCCATACGTTTGTTCTCTGCATCTGTGTCTCTATTTCTGACTTGCTAACCCGTTCATCTGTACCATTTTTCTAGGTTCCACATATATGCATTAATATACGATATTTGTTTTTCTCTTTCTGACATACTTCACTCTGTATGAAGTCTCTAGGTCCATCCACGTCTCTACAAATGACCCAATTTCATTCCTTTTTTATGGCCGAGTAATATTCCATTGTATATATGTACCACGTCTCGTTTATCCATTCACCTTGATCACGTTCTCGTAGCCTCCAGAACTGTGAGCAAATGCAGCATTGTTTAAGCCACCCAACCTGTGGTTCTTTGTGACGGCAGCCCTAACAAACTAACACAGGGTCTCACAGGCTACAGCTTTCTCAAGGCTTGGCTGGGGAAGGATCCACATCCAAGCACACTTAGATGGTGGTTGGCAGGATCCACTCCTTTGCAGGCTCTTGAACTGGGGGCCGCAGTTCTCATAAGCTATTGTTCTGAGGCCATGTGGGAATCTCCCAAGAGCAGCTTACTTGCAGCATGGCGGCCCGCTTTATCAGAGACAGCAAACAAGAAAGGAAGGACCCAACGAGGAGAGGGAGTCCAGAAGTTCCATTCTTTTATAATCCAGTCTCCAAAGTGATGTCTCATCGCTCTTGCTGTATTCTGATTGTTAGAAATATGTCTCTAGGTCCATCCCGACACTCAGAGGGGAGGGGATTATACAAGGGTTGAGCGCCAGGAGCCGGGGCTCGTTGGGACTGCCTACCACACCTGGTTGTCTGAGGGTCTTAGAGTCTTCATAAGTATATATTTGCCATTAAGATTATCCATATAATAATAAAAAAATCAGAGCATAGAGACCCATTACGTGGTAATGATTATATGTATTTGTAAACCATCTATTCTTTATAGTGGTTAGTGAGTCATTTTGATATTTTAAAAATAGGCTTTAATTGGATTATATAACTTTTATGTACAAAACTAACAACCCGTGTATAGTTTTAACTTTTAACTTGTGTTTTTGAAGGAGGTTTAAGGCATGCTGAGGGCCAGTAAATGCCGATAGGCATTGCATATACCGTGTATTTTAAAACCTTTTTAATGAAATATGTCAAATGTACAGAAAGTCAAGAGAAGCATACAGTGCATACTCATCACCAGGGTTTAACAGTTGTCGACTGTCATGTTTGTAACACCTATTTTGGTTGTAAGTATTAAAAGTAAAATTACAGACACTGTGGCTTTTCATGTCTAAGTATTTCAGTACTCAGCTCTTAACACTCCTGTTTTGCCCCATAGCATACTACTGTAGTAATGCATAACCAAATTAACAGTTAATACAGCTGACTTTCTCAAACCAGGATTCAGACAAGAGCCATTATTATTATTATTATTATTATTCCATTATTCCATTTCTTTTTTTCTGTACATCAACTTGCTAAAGAATAAGACATATTTTAAATCAGTGCCTTTTTCATTTTCCCAAACATTCATTCCTTTAGTGGAAAAGTTATTTATTCATACCAGAATCTTGCACTGGGAGCCTAGTATGTTAAGTAGAAAGCATGAAACAGATAAAATAGAGACATATGCTCTGATTTAGGCAGGGCAGAGAGACCTGTTCCCACCAGCCACCCCCATCCCTACTCCCAGCAACCTTCCTGGCTGAACCCCTGTGTTTGGCACAATTTGACACGCCATAGTTTAAATCATAGATGGTTGAGACTGAAGGGCAGAGTAGGAAGAGAAGAAAGGAGCAGACAGGAAGAACAAGAGAGAAAAAGTAAAGCAGCCAGGCAGGATTCAAATCTTCCAACCTTCTGTATGCTCTGGAGCAGTTGGCTGGTACCCAGGAACCCTGTGCTGAATGGAGTGGTGAGGCCAAGTTGACTGAGGGGCCGCTTGTTGGCATTTATGCTACAAGCCAGCATCTTTCTGATTCGTCCTACTAGAATGATGGTTCCATGTGGGCAGTGCCTTAGAAAAATGCCTGGCACTTAAGAGTGCTCAATTAACATTGGCTGAATAAATTTAGATCTAAAAGAATTATGCGTGAACTACCATGTACAGAGCATCTATTTTATATCAGTTATGCTTCATGCTGGTCACATAATAAGATATTCAGGTATCACTAGATGCGTATCAGGTAGGTATTATTGTCACCAACTTCCATATAAAGAACTTGAGCTAGAGAGAAATTTGAATTTGTCTCAAATTATACCAACTAAGGTTTGGCAAATTTCTAAAGTACATACTACTGGCTTTAGTGGAACTAGAAATAGCCAGGAGAACCGGATTTTAATTTCAGCCTTTCTTCATGCTATTTACAGACAGTTTCATTTTATGGAAATCATTTTGGTTTTCTGCTCTTCAATCCCTTTATGGAAAATATAGGCAATGAAATATGTTTTATGGATCAGTTATGAAGATAAATTTGCTATCAGGAAGCAAAAGTGTTTTAGAAAAAACTCGTGCTCTTCCCCAAGGTATTATTGACCACGTATTAGAATGTTTAACATCTGGTTGGCACTTAAATTTTTTGTCTGACATTAAGAACTTCTGAATGACAGAATGTATACATGTCATTCAGGTGCATGCTATGTTTTTATAGGCTATGTAACCAAAACCGTTATACACTTTTCCAGGAGTTATTATGTACAAATCATATTTACAACGCACACCCAAGGAACTGTGTGAAATGTTTTATCCTGGAACCTAGTTGACTATAATAGGGAACTGAAATGCAAATAATATGGTACCTGATCATTTTATCACATAGTTTTCTTTTAATGGTATCTGCCTTAATAGAATTTGAATTTTTTAAGTATAGTAATTTTATAGGAAAACTTTGAGAGTTTAAGTTGGCAATTCCAAATCAGCCCACTCATTGTGTTCACTAAAGTGTTCTTCCAAAAATAAATGAGTAGGCTGGCATTGTGTTTTAAACATCAAGCTAATTTTGGTTAATTATATAAATCTAAAAGCCATGGACAAGGCAGCAATTCAGTCTTACTAGATGATGATCAGTGAAATTGTAAGACAGCTTGCTGAATGGTGCCCATCAAGCTAATAACCTGAATGCATTGTGTCCAAAAGGACAGTGCCTGGCAGAGTATCAGATAGGAAGCCTTCCCAGTGCTTTAATAAGGGGCTTGTGAAAGCTTGCAAAAAAGGGTACAAAGTTAGAAACAGTAGTAACAGCTCTGATCGGAATTCAGAAACATTAGAGAAAAAAAAAAAAAAAAAAAACCATGGTTACCATGCATAGCTAATAATTCTGTTAAATAATGGAAAGCTGGCTTGAGCAGTGTTGTGGGCCATCCCTGACTTGGCCTTATCTCTAGTTTTTGTTTAAATAAAATGAGAGTGCTACATTATGTGGGGGCTCTCATTTAAATTAGGTGGAATTAGCATTCTGCCTTAAGCGAGCAGGAAACACAGATGCAGAATAAGAATGCGGTTGCGGGCAGGAGAGTTTAGAGCACTTGATTCTCTAACGACTTTCCCATTCAGAAAAGAATCATGACTCCCTTTGTACATGATTGTAAAGTAATAATGGGTAGAAATTATATTAGATGATTTTTGCTGTAACCGAGCTCAATTGGTGGATTTATGTTGCTATCTGTAAAATAAGAGGTTGAATTTATTAAAATGCTTTTATGCTTGGACATAGATTTCTTTAGCCCTCATTCCATCTCATCCCTAGAAAAGGCTGTATGCACTATTGAGCAAACATCTTTGTACTTGACTGTTGCATGATTTCCTTATCTTAGTTGAATGACCTGTGGTCATCTCTCAGATTTATTCAGGAAAGAGGTACCTCTCTCCTTCATCCAGATGTGTTGAATGGGCCCAAGGATGACTGTTCAGGCTCGTTTGCTTCATGAAATAATAGATTTGATTGAACTTTATCTTTTTTTTCAGTGACCATATGGTCATTGTGAAGATCATGCGGTTATTTGTAGAAGTGAATCACAGAGAATTTCTATTGCTATAGAATCTAAATAGTTGACTCATATAATCAGGTAATTTTCCTCAGCTTTGTACAGCCTGATTTTTACTGGCCTATACATCCATGAGCAGTTGAATGGAAGTCCTCAAGAAGACAGACAGACTTGAAAGCCATTCACAGTAGCTGGGTTTTTTAATGTGATGCCTAGTTTGCTCTGGAACTATTATCAACCATCTTCCCAATGTTATAATATCCTAACAGTTCAACATGTCCCAAGAAAATTGTATTCCTGTTTATTGTGTTCTTTCATAGAGTTTGAACTGCTAGCAGAAATTTAAATAGCAGAATTATTTGTGCCACACACACCCAGGCTTGTCCTGCAGTGTCACTTTAGATAAAGTAAAAACTTCCCATGCAAACTATTATATATAGGATGGTTAAACAACAAGGTCCTGTTGTATATAGCACAGGGAACTATATTCAATATCCTGTGATAAACCATAATGGAAAAGAATATGACAAAGAATATATATATGTATCTATATATATATCTCTGAATCATTTTGCTGTACGGCAGAAATTAACACAACATTGTAAGTCAACTATACTTCAATAAAATACATTTAAAAATTTTTTTCCAATTATCATTATTTAACCCATTGCTTCCCAACTTTCCTAGTCATATGTTAATTATACAGTAAATGATGTATAAAATTTCATTAATTTTAATCATTTTTTTAAACACACACTGTAAAATCATTCTTTGAATAGAAATAACATGGGGATATGTTCCTCTAGAATAAATTCTTTGAAAGATAAATGTATTTTACAGCATACCACACGTGTGAAATAGATTGATAGAAATTATATGAGAAAGCATCAGACTTCTTAAGGTCCTCTATATTTGACTGTGACTGAAGTTTATATGTGACTGTGATACCTCGTCCTTTCGTCACATGTAAAGGACAGAAAGCCGCTGCAGGATGTGGCCATCCGGAGGGAGGTTTTCATTTCAGAAGATGAACTGTACTTCCTCTCTTGACTTCTCTGTAAATTGGACGTGTTGCCTCTCTCATTGGCACCCCTAGAATCGGTACAACTTCAGCCTCATCCTTCAGTGAGAGTCAGTTTTTCTTTGTCTTCTGTGATACAAGTTACAGATTAGAGAGCCCTGAGCATTTTTTAATGAATTCATTCCACGAGAAAGGTTGCAACAAGGGGGAAATCACTTCCTTCTTGGAGCAGAAAACATCCTGGGCCCTGGTCTCTTCTGACATCCTCAGTTCACTTACTTCCTATGAAGTAAACCCTTGGCGTAAAAGTAAAGCCCCCTAGAGTGGGGCTCTCAGAGCTGCTATTGCTCGAGAGATCTGGGCTTTGGAAATGACCTCTGTGTTGTACAATCCAGAGAGATGTCGAGAGAGAACTGGCTTCCAGGTCTTACTCACCCGGGTTCAAGTCTGCCTCTTCCAGATACTCGCTCTGTAACCAAGGGTAGCTAGATTTCGCTTTTTCTGGGCCTGAGTTTTTCGTCTATAAAGTGAGAACAATTATCTGTAGCAAGAAGACTTATTGTAGAATTAAAGAAAAGAATGCATGCAAAGACTCAAGCCCCTCAGTGCTTTTATGTTCAGCATGTGTTAGTTTCCTTCCTCTTCCCCTTGAAGGTCAGAAGGTTTGGGCAGTGGCCTGGGATCACACTGCCGTGGGCCAGTGTGCCATCTGATGGCAGCAAGGGCTCACTGGAGCTCTGTATATCAGTATCAAATAAAGCTTGCCTCACAAGACAGACAGTCATGGTTCCTCTCACCTTTCTAGCTTGTCAGAATGCTGTCACAGTAAGATTCTTGACAGCAAAATGGACTAGCAGGAATCCTTATGGAAATAACCTAAATGTACTTGTTCACCTACCTGATTTGTTACAAAAAGAAACAAATCTAGTATTCCTCTAGGTAAAAGTAAAGATCACTGGGCAGGACCCGGACTTGATCCTGCCATGAGCTAGCTATGAAGACTCAGACCTGTTCACGACCCTTCGCTTCACTCCTTCATGCATTTATGTCAGCAAACATGTATTGAGGATTAAGATATGTCAGACCTTTAGCTGGGCAAAGACGAGAAAGTCAGCCCGTACTCTCAAGGAGTCGTCAGGCTTCTTGGGGACACGTGTGTATGCAGAGAAGAACCCGGAGGAATAAGTATCAGTAGAGAGAGGTATGTTCACGCTCAGCCCTCCTTTCGCACCCCATCCCTGAACTACTGCATTGTCCCATTCTTTTGTACAATATTGTTTCTCATACTGTAGAAGATCAATAAAATATTTCTTAAAGTGAATTGAATTGGTATGGGAACACCTTGGAAGTCGTAATTCCTCACATAGGTAGAGATGGGCTGGTAACCGTCCTCACCCTCTATTGTCTGTGACCTGAAGGGGTTTGTGTGCTTTTGAATTTCTGTTCTGACTACTGTTAAAAATTGAATAATGAGGGTTTCCCTGGTGGTGCAGTGGTTGAGAGTCCGCCTGCCGCTGCAGGGGACGCGGGTTCGTGTCCCGGTCCGGGAGGATCCCACGTGCCGCGGAGCGACTGGGCCCGTGAGCCATGGCCGCTGAGCCTGCACATCCGGAGGCTGTGCTCCGCAACGGGAGAGGCCACAACAGTGAGAGGCCCGCGTACCGCAAAAAAAAAAAAAAAAAAAAAAAAAATTGATTTACCGGAAACTGATGTAATCAAATATGAATTAATGAACTAAGTTATTTGTTGTCCTAGCAGCAGTTGTGAATTAACCAAGAATTGAATTATAAGTTGCTGGGTTTTTATTGTTATAGATGGCATAATTTTCAGCATGTTTCTTCTATATTTTGAAAATGGAGAGAAATTTTAAGTACTTTTGCCAGTTGCGTTACAAAAAGAGGTAGATAAGGAGATGAATGTGACTAGGTATGTATTGAATAGTTCAACTGAAAAATAACAGTCATCTGAATTTAAGGTTGTTAATGCTTTAAAATTTTCTTGATATTCCCTGACGAATCCTAATACGCTTGTCAGCAGCAGTCACAATGGGGGAAGAACACCCTGGGTTCTTGGGGTCACGGTCACTCTTGTGTTTCCCTTATTGATGGGTTCTTTACAAAAATATCCCTTGACATGAAGGAGACTCTACTGATTAATCCTAAGTGCTATAAACCTGGTATCATTTGTTTAAAAGTTTAATATTTTGAAGAGCCTTATGAATTTTGTAATGTTATTGGTATAGAAGTAAGACTGACCTATCTATGGTGCTTATATTTTTCCGATCCTTTCAGTTGTACGTAATGACTAAAATTGGCTTACCTGACCATACTCTTAAGCAAGGTTATTTTATTTACTTTTCTTACAGTTATCTTCTTCCTTCACATGCTCCTTCTTATCTTTTAAAGATAAATGATAAAAATGACCCAATTATTCTGATTGCTTACTTCTTTCACGTGCTGTATGTTCGCACTTGTAGCACATAGAATATTTAAAATAATTTATTCTTGCAGTTTGCTAGGTGTGATTTTTTCTCAGCCCTGTTTCCTTCCTTTTCCTTCTAACGTTGTCTCTCACATCTTTGTTGTTTTCTTTTCCTTACATTCCCTACAGAGTCCTTCAACTCTCATCCTTCCAGACCATCGTCTTTGTTTCTCTTCTCAGTCTTGTAAATTCTACTCTTCCTATTACTGCCATCTTTCACTTATGTCCACCTTGTATTCCTTCCTTGCTACTCTGTCTTTTCACCTACCCCTGTCTTTTCTTGTCTTTTATTTTCCTTCGCTTGTCACCACTCCTGGAATTCTTCAGATTACTCTTGCCAAATGAGTTTTAGGCAATTTCCTGGTATTTCTGTCCCTTTGGTTATCTATACCCATTCGCTCACGTGCACGGGTGCACATACACACACACACAGTTTGATTTGGGACTTTCTTTCTTCTTTGTTTCCTTGCTCCTTCCCAGCAAGAACTTTGTCAGCATCCTCTCTGTATTCTGTTAACCTGTTTTGTGAATGTTTGTTGAAGGAATAGCTTATTTGACTTTTCTACTTTTATCCCTGTTGCACAAACTCTTATACTGTAATATATATTAGACTTGCCTGCATACATAAAATGGTTCTGTTTTTAATTATTGTCTCAGCCTACCGTGTAGTAAACAAATAATCTAAAAGATATTCAGATAAGTTAATGAAAACGTATAGGTGTTAAAATCTTACCGGTACTTCAAGGCCCACCTCAGGTATTACTGCCTCTAAAGTGAATTAATCTCTTCCTTTTTTGTTTCTATGACGCAATTTCTATAAATGATATAGCCTTTATGAATATTACATATGACCATCTTTACACATATTTTGCTTCTCTGTTAGTTCCTTGAAAGGACAGGAATCATCTTTCCATCTCCCAGAACATTTAGCATGATGCCCTGCATAGCATAGATGCTTGCTGAATATTTGTCAGACTAAATTGAGAGGTGTAAAAAGCATAGAAAATGAAAATTCAGAGAACGTTGCTATTTAACCAGATCTCTTCATAAGGCATAAGGCAGAAAGAAGCAGTGAAATCTAGGGCAAAGGTTGGAACTTAAATTGAGAAAGCACAAAGTATAGGAAATAGCTGAGAAAACACTGATTTTTGAAGCTTTAAAATACGTATCTGAATGTTTTGCAGTTGAATTTTCTTAATCATGAAGGAGAAAATGTAAATGAAAATATCTGGTAATGATTGAAAGTATATAAATGTACCTAAAGTGTTCATTTTTTTAATTAGGAAAGAACACAGAGTCATGATAGCATATAGAATCATAGAATGTGCTCAACAGTGTTTGACTGAATTGAAACTTTTGTTTCAATTAAATGTAATTAACTATAGTTCAGCAGTTTTCCCTGCATTTTCATATAATCAGGGGCACTAGTTTTATAGAGGAAAATTAAAAATGATTTTTCTCATCTTTTACCCACTTTTTTACCCCATGGGATTAACTAGCTAGTGTCATAGTCTGTCTCCTCTGCTTTGGGGATTGTAATTATACAAAGGGATAAAAGAACAGAGGGAATGTCAAAGCCATGACAGCTTGAATTTAGAGAGCCAGGGAGCAGGAAAGAATGAAGTGCCAGTGGGAGGTAAAGGGAGTGTCAGAGGCTCAGTGGAGTTCCCAAGGAAATGGCTCCCAGAGGTACCTGCAGCTCTGGCCCAAGGAGGACTGGTGGCCTGGGATTGTTTCTCTCTCTGGTCAGTGTTTTCCCTAACTAGCGTCCACCCCTTCTCTCAAACACATTATAACACCCAAAATTAGCATAAAAGGGGAATTAATGCATATGAATCTGTTTCTCTTACCTTATTTTGGGTTTACCAGAGAAAAATATCATGTACATATATATGCTCTGAAATAGACTTAATTCTCTTTCTTGATAGCCTGAAAGCCCTGTCCCATTCTTGGCATTTCTAAGTACACTGAATTTTTCTTTGCTGTAATTGACATTCTTTGTGGTATTGCTCATAACTTTCTTTCCCTGTTAACCCTTCTAGGTGAAGAGGTAACTGTATTTATAAACTGAAAAATTGCAGAACACATTTTTATTTCTCCAGGGAAGTAAGAGCATATTAACTCTAGTTATAATAGCAAAAAGTGCACTTCAGAAAAATTGTGAGGATACATTAAGCTTTAAAATTTCTTTGAACAGATGTTGAAAACTAGACTCATTCTACCATAGGAACTCAGTGAAATTCTGTTAAAGGATACACTTATCTCCTGTTACTAAGTTTTCATTTTTCCTGATGTAAACAGATTATTTTAAGGTGAAAATAAGATATTTTTGTCAGTTTGAAGCCAGCTAAAATTATTGCTTTTACATAGTGTGGCAAGGAATGGAGGCGATGCTTGATTTGATTCAGGTTAAATTCTTAGTTAACCCTACATCAGGGAAAATAGGTTCATTTTATGTTTGTATGTAAGGTTGTCAGCATGTGCATTGCTTTTTTATAAATACTCTGAACCCTCTCTGGTTGATACTTTGAGCTGGAAGACGTAGGGCAGGGCTTTGCTTATATTTTGTTTTTACATTGTAGTCCTGTCTTTAGACTGTGTTGTTTCCTCTTTCCATAAGTCTGGTGTAAAACGCATATTCTTGATAGTTACAGCACTTCCAATAATGGGAAGAAAAGGAAGGTCGTGTTTATTTAGTGTTCTGCTTTCCATCCAGTTTGACGTAGATTAATTTTTAGGCACTTAGATACTTTATTATAATATTTAAAATCCTGTGGTACTTCATATGCCTGTGAGGATGACCAGTAGCCGTGAGGATTCCAGGGCACATTATTTTCTGTACAGCGATGATTCGTATTGTTTTAATAGTCTTTAAATGTCTTCTTTGGGAACTCATTATCTTGCTAATATTACAACGTAACAGACTAAAATTCTTTAAGAGCTGGAATTTAAGCTTTTATGTATGAAAATATTCCATTTTGTAGGATTTTATGCTAATATTTATCAAAAAGTGAGGTGAATGCTGATCTTTAAGTTGCTACTATAGATCTAGTTCCCAAATGTTTGATTATTAAAGAATAGTCCAAAAAAATTATTTATGAATATTTTCATTCCTTTTAGAAATTGAACATTTGCTTCTAAAGATCAAATGAAACAAATCTATTAAGTGGTATTATCAAGTCACTCAACACAGTAAATTATCATCTGTCTTAATCTTGCTTGAAATAATGTACAAACACATGTAATTAGTTGTTTTAACTAGAGTTAAAAACAGCTGTCAGTATTCTTGAAACTGTTTATAAAAGAGAAATTTATCACTGGGTTATGGTATTAATGTTGTAACTCAGCAGTAAATTATTTCATAGTGTAAAAGAAATACTGTATCTCTGTGCAGTATTACCTCAGTTTCTCTTGAACAAATAATAGGAAATTGTGGTACCTTTGTGAATGATTGACATTTGTTTCTCGGGAACAGCCTGTTACTAATTGTGGGAAAGGGAGAGTGTCTGTAATCATCTGTTTCATCTGGTCCCACTTGCTAAAAAATACCATATGTAACTGTTGTTACCGGACTGTAGTCCCTTTCTGGTTTGGGGTAATGTTTGCTGGGACTGTACATATCATTAGGAAGAGGAAATCCCTATTCCTATATGACTGTGTTGCCATTATTTGTTTAGTGCTCATACTAGGTCTTTAAACTTTATGCAACTGTGAGTAATAAGAGTAAACTCTCTTATATTTGGTCCTTAATCCCTAGATTCTGGGTCAACTTCAGGACCTATAAAATGCACATTATAAGACCCATTACATCAGAGTTGTGTGCATTTAAAAAACACTCCAGAAACTCACAGTTAAATAGATCCACGTTAATCAGAGCCTGCAATTACTAATTTGTACGCAGAGTTCTAGTAGTTAATAGGAAATCATCAACAAAATAGCACCTCACTCCAGTGGTGTCCCCACCCTACATGTACCCCACTTCCCCTGCTCCGTATTCTCAGGTCAGACACATTAAGGCTCTCATCAATTGTTCACAGTAAGGATTCTAAGGTTCTGAGTGAGGTGAAAATTTTCCATTGAGTTCACTATACTCTGTGTATTTTAGAATGGTTTTAATACTTGTTTTAAGGAAAAAGAAGTTTATGAATAATAATCAAGTAGTACTATGAAATTTCACAAACCAAATTATCCCTTATTTATTACGATCACATTTTATATTATTCACATAAAATGTGTTTATTTAAATAAGCCTATGTTGAAATATTTTTCCCTATTTCAGGAATTATAAATTGAATTAGAAATTTGTTCAGAGTTGCTTGGGATCTGTTGACTCTTGGAACATCCAGATTTTCTTCTGTTAGTTGTATGAATGGCATATGGTAATTATTTTCATTATATTTTTCATATGGTTTATAACATAAAGTTAGCATAATCTACTTTATAGCAAACTTAATTCTTCATAAACTCCTATGTGCTTCTATAACTTAAATTTTGGAAATAAAAGTGAACAAAACTTTTTAGCTTAATTTAAGACCTCCACAAATTATATTCTTATTCTACAAACATGCGGTAGAACATTCTTCTATCCTAACACATCCTTTTTCCTACCCTTAACTTCTTAGGCTTCTCACTTTATAGTGATCTTTCCATTTAGTGTGGCTCTAATTATTTCAATTAGCAAATAGTCTTCTCTACCCAGAAGATAAACAGTGAACTTGGATGCATACCTCAGAATTATGTTTCCCTTGATCTCAAATTGATTTCTACCATTATTTTCCTGTTTCTTCCTTGGAAATACAGGCCACGTCTAGGTAACATTCCTGACTAAACTTGTATATACCCACCCTCCTAGGACTCCAATAAATTATTTACCACTTGTGTCTCTGAACACCATCTGTTCTTAACAGCATTTCCCTTAAAACACTTAACATACTCAGAAACTTTATGCTGTTTCTGACTGCTTGGGTTTTTTTTTAAAGGTTTGTTTTTCTCTCCTTTCTTTCTCACCTGCATCAACTTCCCTTTTTTCCCATGCACCAGCTGCCTACTGCCTACTGAACTTGCTGGCCTGTTGCTGCTTGTGACGTGGTCTGGGCTGAGCACAGTTATTGGCCAGGGCAAGCTGGGGAGGCTCCCAGGACAAGGCAAACTTTGACACCACAAGGTTTATCTGCCCCAACACTGTAATGTACATCTGCCCGCCAACTTGACCTGGCCCGGGCCAGCTACCTCGTATCTGACTCTGCTGCACAGGTGGCTGTGATTCTGTTGGCTGGTTTCCAGTGGCCTCCCTGACTTGGAAACTTTCCTTGTCCCAGCTTTGGGCATCTCTGCACCCACTGGCTCTAGCAGACACCCCTTTTCCCGGTGTGTCTTCTCTTCCTGCTTCCTGACCACCTTCTTGTCCCAGCTGTGTCCCTTCTCAGGTGTCCACACTGGCTCTTGAAAGTTGCCTGCTGGACTTCCCTGGCGGTCCAGTGGTCAGGACTCCGCACTCCCACTGCAGGGGGCTCGGGTTCGATCCCTGATGGGGGAAGATCCCGCATGCTGCGCAGCATGGCCAAAAAAATAAATAAAAATTAAAAATAAAAAATGCTAAAATCTTAAAAAAAAAAAAAGTTTCCTGCTGTCCCTGTGACCCACCCTGCTGGGATCACAGCACCCCTGGGGCCAACTCCTTCTTTCCTGGGCCCTTAAAAATTATATTATCTGTTTGGATAAGTTTTATTAAATTAAGAGGAGAAAAGGCCAAGATGCTATCTTGAGTCCTGAACGTTATTTTACTGTATTAAAAAAAAAAATGTTGGTGACCATATTCTTTAAATCAGGTAGAATTTACCCAGATACACATCCTTGTATGTATATGCATCTGTATTATGTTCCCTCTGTTTGAAAATATATTAATCTCTTCCAAAGAATATATATAGTATATACAGATTTCAAACACTAGAAAGGGAATATTGATGCAGATTTTTAAATTTTTATTGCAAACAGGTGATTATGGTACAATTTTGATAGAGGGTATATGCAGTGTCCTTAAAATCAAGTCGGGACATCTAACAGTCCTAGTTCTGTGGCACTGAGATTAAACATACGAGGTGTAGTAGATCTTATATTAGGTAATTCCATATAATAAAATAGAAAGAGAAAGGCCAGGTTCCCTCAGATCTTTGGTGGTGGGTATCAGGGTGGTATCAGATGGCCGTTCGTCTACTTCTTCTCTGGCAACAGTAGTGGCAGGGAAAGATTTTTGAAGCAAGATAGATCTAAGTTACTTATCCACTGCTTCTTGCCTTGTTGCTATTAAAACTGAAGGAACGCCCTTCCTCAACTTCACCGTCTTTCATCACTATTTATAGGCATTCTGAAATCTTTTTCTTTTTTCACAAGTTCTAGTGGAACTACTTCTGACCACTAAACAATGTCATATTTGCTTTGATATCTATGCCGTTTGCCTTGTTTTTAAAATGTTTTTCATCTTTTCTCAGATCCATTCCAAAGGCAAAAACCTAACTTGAGGTTTTAAACTTTTGAGAAAAGCTTCTGTGATTGCTCTTAAGAATGTCAGGAAAATGATAAAAGTTATTTTGGTGCAAGTTAACGATTGTCTTTTCATAAGTACAGATTTTCACAACATTGGAAGATAATTAAATGGAGTATTCATGCCAGTTGTAAAAACATGAGTACCTTTTATTGGAAGGACTGCCACATCTCACTGAAAGCAAGAAAAGACTAGCGTGTTTACTTAAATTCCAAGGGCATTTTCACACACACACACACACACACACACACAAACACACACACACACACACACACACACAAACACACACACACACCCCAGGACTAAACCATGAAAGTATGTATTTAAATCCTGATTCAGTACTCTTGGGGGTACTTTCTTGAGTCTCATGACTGTCATCTCATTTACAAGAAGTTACATTGAGTTAACTGAATCTAGACCTTTCATTTTGGTTTTTCCTGCTTTGAGGAAGAACTCTTTTAAGCAGGCTTGATATGTTTTATAAGAGTGAGGAAAATAATTTTAAATGGTTTCAGAAGTTAATACATATATCAACATTCCTTTACTTTCCAGTAGGGATTTATGCAGTCCCCTTGCCCCTCCACCCCCATCTGAGCCCAAGAGCATGACCTCCAAATTACAGGGATTTTAGTGTATTTTGTTAGCTGGTCAAGACTTAGGACAATGCCTGGCATATGCTAGGTGCTCAGTAATGGTGTCAAGTAAGTGAAAAGAGGGACAAAACAGTTGTTGCAACACCTGCTTATTGCTCACAGCACAGGACCTCTGGGTTTGGAGGGAGATGTGGAGGTGACTATCCCTATTCCTTAGTTACAGAGACACGGTGAGGAAGAAGGTATATGTGAGCTAGCTAGAAAAAAGGTGGGTCCACTACTGGCAAATACCTAAATGGTCCCTTCCATTTAAATGAAATATTTAAATACTTTTAATGTCTTTTCTACAAGAACCAAATATACCCACACCTCTAATAATAGTGGTGGCTTTTTTCTCAAAGCCAAAATATGTATGATAGTGGGGTTGGGGCAGTAGGAAGGTGGGGACAGAGGTGGAAGAGGAGAAGGAAGAAGCAGAGTATTTGATAGATATTTTTTGTCTTGCTTTTTTTCCTTAAGAGTAAAGTAGGGTACAAGATACCTGGACAAGATGATAGCTCGTGAAATAACTCCTGCATTTTTATGAACCTCTGAGTTGGCCGCATGGAGCCACACTGAGTCAACACATGGGTGCAGACGGTCTTTGCGTGCCAAAACCCAGCCTTTGTGAAACCTTGGGTGTCAAGTATTTTTGGAGGGAGGCAATCAGAGTAACAGCCCGACATGTCAAACCCTAAGAATAATAAAGACCCAAAGAAAGTACACAGGATTCTGTCATTGTTCTGTTCATGTCAAGTCAGAAAATGAGCATACGGTTTTGTTTATTAATTTTTTTATACTAGCATTTCACTGAAAAGTAAAAGTAACGAAATCGATCAGAAAAAATGAACAGTTTTTAAAATAAGAGCCAAAATTGCTGGAGAACATGGTAATGGAAAGGAACTCGGCGGTCTGGGGGTGGGATCAGCAATATCTAAGTTCACCTCAGTACTTCAGTGTGTTACCTTGAAGACCTGAGACCATCATACTTAGTAGAATGCTATTGCCCACTTAATCGTAGATGATGATTTTATCGATCTGGAAATGCTGTCCTGTGATAGACCCTGGTTTTATCATTGAAACCAGTGTCCAGAAATGTGTTAAATGCAACCATAAGAAATGCCTGCTTTTGCAGGTCAGAAACAGTTGAACAGCAATTTCATATGTAGGCTTAATCCTACAGACTGTGCTTAAGCAGGAGAAGTTTAAAAGGGAGCTCTGTAGGGAACTTAAAGGCGAGCGTAGGCGGCTCAGATGGAACAGTACAGCATTGATCCCTCAGTCCTGAAGGGTAGGGGGGTGGAGTCGAAAAGGCGCCTCTGAATTTCCTTGCAGATTCAGTCATCCAAGTCTACTGACTAGTGCCCTATGCTGGCTCCTCCTTAAAGCCTCTGCCATTTTCTTCTGAGGGAGTTCTTATGAGGAATACCTGCAGAGCAGAAGAATACTGCAGAAGATTCTTGCATGTTTGAGGGTACATATGTGTTCCTCTTCAGGTGTCTGTGCACACATATGCCTTCTTTTCAGAGCTTACCAGTGAGGCTGGTCATTTCCCTGAGTAGCCTTTTGCAGCTCTGACCAAACCACTCCTTGTAGTGATGCCCGCCGACAGGAGCCAGCCTTGAGTCATCCTGCCTTCAAGCAGAATGAGGACAAGGTGGCTCTTTTCGTGTGTGGTTAGACTGTAGGCTCCCGTGAAGAAAACCCTCGTAACTAGAAAAATGTATTAGTGTTTTGAAAAGGAATATTCTTTTGACCTGTTATAAACTAAAGTGTGAATGGAAAAGATTTTTTTCTGATAGATTCCTTATACCTTTACTGAAAGGTCATTTCAGAGTATTAAGCTGATCTGAACGCAGTGATGTCATTTCACAATTATAGAATTAACTCTAACAAAATACGTTAATAATTTGGGATTTATTTTTCAATTTTTTTCCCTAACTCTAAAGTGGTGATACCTCATTGATCATTCAGAAACTGAGATGGTAAAGAATGAATTTATTTGATCCAGTTAATATAAGCATTCCTTAGGACTTTTGATGACATACTAAGAGGCTGTTTTTCAAACTTAGGTTACCAAAGGGGAAAGGGGGATAAATTAAGCGGTTGGGATTAACATATACACACGACTGTATACAAAATAGATAATCAACAAGGACCTACTGTATAACACAGGGAACTCTACTCAATATTCTGTAATAACCTATATGGGAAAAATATCTGAAAAGGACTGGATATATGTATATGTACAACGGAATCGCTTTCTGTACACCTGAAGCTAACACAACATTGTAAATCAACTATACTCCAACATAAAATAAAAATTAAATTTAAGAAAGATGCTGTTTTTAATATTTCAAGGGTGGTAACTCTGCTCAAAATCAGATATTGAGTAGATTTGAAGTAAATATGTCATGGTGCCATGTCAGCAAATGTGCCAGGACGTTGTCATTAATGTCATTAATTTATAGATTTTGGAATGAACCTCTCTAAACCTATCACATGTAAATTTTTGAAATAATGAAGGCTATCCCTTTATCCCATGTGAAGAAAACTTAGTATAAGGCAGGTAGGATAGAGGGTGCCAGCTGCAGAACCTCTGTGATCTTACATACGAGCCTTGCATAGCAGCGGTCATAACTGATTGAGTCGAGTTGGCAAATCGGAGGGCCGTATCAGTGGCAATGAAAATCATTATTTCTAGAATTTAAGAGAAACAACTCAGGGAAAAAGCAGTTTGGAGTTTGGAATAATTAAATTTATAGAAAGAAGCCATATTCTGTTGTTCAGAAAGGCCATGATGAAGCATGTTTTCCATCAACTTCTTTAAAATGTGATAAAAAAACCATGCTGAAATCAGTAATTTTCTAAATAACTCAGGTTCAGGATCCACAGCTAGGTCCAGTGTCCATTACTGCTCAGAATCTCAGGCCATCCGTATCAGCATCTAAGTCTGCATCTTAACATAAGGATAGTTAACGTTCAGGGGGAAAAGTTAAATCATGTTGCATATTGATAGTATGTTTCTTTTTTCACAATTTTTATTCTTTAATTTAATTTTTATTTTATATTGGAGTGTAGTTGATTTATAATGTGTTAATTTCAGGCGTACAGAAAAGTGATTCCGTTGTACATATACATATATCCATTCTTTTTCAGATTCTTTTCCCATATAGATTGTTACAGAATATTGAGCAGAGTTCCCTGTATTATACAGTAGGTCCTTGTTGACTGTCTATTTTATATACAAGAATGTGTATATTTTAATCCCAAACTCCTAATGTATCCCTCCGCCACACCTTTCCCCTTTGGTAACTATAAGTTTTCAAAGTCTGTGAGTCTGTTTCTGTTTATAGTATGTTTCAAAAGCAAAGTCACTGCAATTAAAAACACTCAAGCAAGCATTTTGTGGTAATCTTCTTAAAACATAATTTATACACTCAAGCAAGTACTTAGAGGTAGTCTCTTTCCAACATACTTTATAAAGTACTGTCCAACAGATCGTATGATAAGTTTATGATTCCTTCCAAGGGGATTCTAAATAACTAGCACTCGACATGCCAGTGATTACAGAGGTAAAATAAAATGTGGGGGCATTTTTTTAGCACATATATTTGGTCATTGTATTAGCAACCATTGATGGGCATATATGTGCTCAGTAAATGTTTCTGGAGATGATTTGATGTTAGATCTTTTTTAGAGACTTTGCATGTGCTCAAATTACCAGGTAGTAGTTTTATGACTAAGACAACTTCCCTGAATATGGAAACTTCTTAATAGAGAAGATGGGGAGTGCCTTTCACTTCAATATGGCTTATATATGCATCTTATATATGCAGAAAAAACCATCGCTAAAGTCAACAGTGTCAACAGTGACCACAGCCCAGTGGTTCATCTTTAGTCTTGCTCTCTTGGTGGCATATGACACTGTTGGTCCCCCATTCCTGATCTCCTCCCGTTGATTCCAAGACTCTGCATCATCTTGCCTTCCCGCCTCTTTTGTCTTTCTTCCTCAGGTTTGTTAGCAAGTTCTTTCCCTGCCTAACCAGAAATGTGAGTTTTCTGTAGATTTCCATCGGTGACCTTCTTTTCTCCTCATTTCACCTTCTGCTGGGGTGAGCTTATTCATTGTTCTAAGAGTAAAATCCAGAGTCCTTGCTCTCTAAGGGTGACCTACCTCTTGAGTGATGTTCCAAACTTTCTCTTGTTGAACCTGTTTTTCCTGCTTCCCCTATTCAGTGGTCCTTAGTTTTCTTTCAGTTCATCAGACCTTTTGTTGTCATTATCCGTATTGTGCATATTAACAGTTGTCATCAGTCACTTTGTGTCCTCTAACATGGTAGATCTTTGTACCTCGCTTCGTTTTCCATGTCACCTTTTCAGTTGTCTACCAGATGTTTCAACTCACTGTCCTAGAATCATCTCTAACCACTGAATCTGGTGTTGGAGACTCATGATTTGGGCCTTTTTCCATGCTTGTCAGTGTATAACTCATTGAGTTCTGGATCCCAATGCATTTGTCCCTGTCTGGACGTTTTTCTTGGTCCAGCTCATTTTCACCTTGCCCCATTTCTTCGTGAAGCTTTCCTTCAACCCAACTGCAAGTTACTGGATTCTATGAATTCTTTATTTTTAGCCATGGATGACTCCTGTCACACAGTGACTTTAATATTTACCAATCTCCATGTCTTACCTACCCTGCTCGATTATAAACTTATTGAGAATAGAAGTCATTTGTTATCTTTGTGTTCTAAGAAGGACGTCCACACAGCTGGTGTGGAAGTCACCTGATTAAAATGATTCATTAACAGTACAGTGGCCGGTAATTACATTTGACACTTCGTTTTGTTAGAAAATACGTTTTCATCTAGGGTTAAATAATTTTGCCTACTGTCCAAAAAAATAGATTTTGCATATTATCATCAAGTGAGAATTTGTCTAGCCATAATTGAAGGAGAAAAAGTTACTTGAATGTCCTTCTAGCATAGATCTTTATTTTATTTTATTTTTTATTTTTTTTATTTTTTGGTACACAGGCCTCTCACTGTGTGGCCTCTCCCGATGTGGAGCACAGGCTCCGGACACGCAGGCTCAGCGGCCATGGCTCACGGTCCCAGCCGCTCCGTGGCATGTGGGATCTTCCCGGACCGGGGCACGAACCCGTGTCCCCTGCATCGACAGGCGGACTCTCAACCACTGCGCCACCAGGGAAGCCCTAGATCTTTATTTTTAAAATGAAATTTTACACATCCTAGGCTAGGCTTAGCATGTGATCCAAAATATTCCTACCTTTTTTTCCTTCTAGATCTCTGTCAGGATACGTTCCTGCTGTGCTGAAGCTATGCTCTGTTGATTATAAGTCTTTTATGGGAAAATTGCATTCACTTAAATGAAATTCAAAGTATAGAAAATACTTATTAAACAGAGCCACTCTAATAAATATTACTAATCATATAAACTGTTGTAAAAACAAAGAAAAAGGTAAATAGGAAAAGACTAATCAGCCATTTTGGGGGCTTTAATTTTTATTTTCCAAGCTAGTTATATCCTTGAAGTTTCTGTGTCAGGTAGCTTTATCTATAATTTTATTCATACATCTGAGATTGAAAGATGTGTACCAATTATTTAATTCCTGTCTGTGGTGCATTATGAATTGTGGCTTAAGAGGAGGAATTTTGTTTAGTGGTAAATCATTCCCCAAAACATTAATGATTCACTTATCATCAAAGATGATAATATCACCAAAGAAAATATACCACAAGAATCACTCCCAAATATTACCCCTAAATAGTGGGAAAACTAAAATGAGATATCTTACGTTAAAAATTGACTCAAAAAGGAAATAGTCAGCAAAAGGGTTTTTTTTCCTCATTTATATGCGGATGAAGGTACGGATTTTAGTAAACTAGTAGTCAAAGGTGATTTGTTTCTGAAATGTATTTTTTGTATATTGAGTGTTCTCCAAATTCTTAGGTTTCTTAAATTTAGTGTTCTTTATATAAAAGTATATATTTGAATCTCAGTGATTGTTTATCTTGATGATCTAATGTGGCTGTTCCCAGCCTACATGCTACAGTCACCAGAGGAACCAGAATTCTTAAAAGAGATTCTCAAATCCATAGTCACACAGAACATTGCCTAAACAGTAAATAAACAATATGGCTGTTGCTGTACCACTCTCTTATACTATATTTTTAAAAACCTTGTTTTTTGCTGCTAACCAATGTTATACATGCTTATATAAATTTAAAGCAGTACAGAAAAATATGCTATAGAAAAGTAGAATTATCTGTAGTTCTCCTACTATGCCAGTCTCTATTAAGAGTTGTAGGGACTTCCGTGGTTGTGCAGTGGTTAAGAATCCGCCTGCCAATGCAGGGGACACGGGTTCGAGCCCTGGTCCGGGAAGATCCCACATGCCACGGAGCAACTAAGCCCATGCGTCACAACTACTGAGCCTACGCTCTAGAGCCCGTGAGCCACAACTACTGAAGCCTGCCCGCCTAGAGCCTGTGCTCCGCAGCAAGAGAAGCCACCGCAATGAGAAGCCTACACACTGCAACGAAGAGTAGCCCTGGGTCACCGCAACTAGAGAAAGCCCGTGCACAGCAACGAAGACCCAACGCAGCCAAAAATAAATAAATTAATAAATGAATTAAAAAAAGAGTTGTAGGTCCAACAATAATACTGATTCATAATAGTCAGAATTTAAATAGTGCTGAATATGTGTCAGACACCGTTGTGTGTGCTCTTAAATATATTGAGTAATTCAGCCATAAGAAAGAATGAAATAATGCAATTTGCAGCAACATGGATGGCCCTAGAGATTATCATACTAAGTGAAGTAAGTCAGAAAGAGAAAGACAAATACCATATATCATGTATATGTGGAATCTAAAATACGTCACAAATGAACTTTTTTACAAAACAGAAATAGACTCACAGACCTAGAGAACAAACATATGGTTACCAAAGGGGAAAGGGGGTGGGGGAGGGATGAATTAAGAGTTTGGGATTAGCAGATGCAAACTACTATATGTAAAATAAACAGCAAGGTCCTACTGTATAGCACAGGGAACCATATTCAGTATCCTGTAATAAACCTTAATGGAAAAGAAAAAAATATTTTGATAACTGTTACAATAAAAATTGGATTCCTTTAAAATATATCTCTATCTATATGTATGTATGTATGTATTGACTAATTTAATCTGTAAGAACCCTATAAGGTAGGACTTTTGTTATCACTCCTTAACAGATGACAAAGTGGGCCCAGAAAGGTTAAATAAGACTGATATATGTTTGCTCCCAGTTTTTCCTATGGATAGACTATCATTTAGTATTATTGCTATTGTATTATTTACAAAAATAGGAACATACCATTACTGATAACCGTTTTACCACTGTCGGGTCCAAAACAGACTCCCCTGAACTGCCAAACTGCTCTTCATTCCACTATGAAAATATAAACAGCACCACCATACAATTTTTCTGCAAGTCCAGTGGGTACTATCTACTTAAAGAGCGAAAAAGGCCATTTCTCACTGTCTTCACTGCTTTAAGCTAAATCCAAGCTCTGTCATCTCCTGCCTGGATAATTGCTGGAGCTCACGTGGCTGGTCTCCCCACTTCCAACATCACCCACTCCTGTAGTCCATTCTCCAGGCAACAGCCAAAGTCAGATTTTTAAATGTCATGCAGATCATATTACCCTTCTGCTTCAAACATCTCAATATTCACATCACTCGTGATGGCACTTAAACTGGCATCCTGAGTCATCACCACAGCCCTCGAGACCCATGTAGTCTCTCTCTGTCCTCTTGGCCCACACATCCTACCTCCTCCCATCTCTCCTGCCTCCTTTCGGCTACTACTCATTTGCCCTCGTTTCCATCTCTGGAACGTGTCATGTTCATTCCTTCCTCAGGGATTTTGCACTTGCTCTTCCCTCTGTTGGCATCTTCGCATGGCTGGCTACTTTGTCCTTTCAGTCTCGCCAGAGATGCCTTCCCAGGCTACCTTTCTAAAGAATCCTAACCTTCCACTGCCCCAGCCAATCTCGGTCTCTGTCATTTTCTTCAAAGCACTTACCACTGTCTGAATTTATTTCCTTCTGTATTGTTGTTCTCTTCTACTGTAGTAGAAAGTCCATGAGAATAGGGACTTTTTCTTACTCATCTGAGTGCCTAGAAAAGGGGGGGGGGCATAGCAGGCTTCCAATGAATAGCTTAATTAATGAAGGATTTAAAACACACCAGCATGTTCAGATAGAAGGATGTTTCCTGAAGTATTGTTTGCATAGGCCTCCAAACTCTCACTCTGCTCTAGATCACTGAATGAATGCTTGAATTGATTGCATGTGGAAAGATTGAACTTTTCAGCAGCTGGTGATGATGGTAGAAGCATCTCTGATTAAGTGAAAGTACAAAAGACAGGTTTGCTTCATTGATGTTGAGTGAGCTTGAGACAGGGGACAAACTCCTTGTCATGTGAAGAATTTCTGGTCACTGAATAGTGGTGGATCAATCACTATGGTGTTGTTATGTAATTGTTATAAAGATGGGGAAATAACATGGTAATTCCTGGAACAACATGGTACATTATAGATTCTCAGCCCAATTTTCCAGTTCAGTCGGTAGAAATCCCTTTTTCTCACACAGCTTCTTATTGCTTCTCCCTAAGCCTCCAACCATTTCGTGGAAAAAGATTGCCCAGTAAGTGTTTTTGATAATTGGTTAGGATATCCCCTCCCAATTGTCACCCAAATCAGCATGAACCTTTGATTAATCTCTTTAGCTCTTCACTGAGTCATTAGAACTATTCTACTTGGTACTGAAAATAGTTGCACCTTCCTTGTGTTTCCCGAAGAGAGACACTTGTCTTTACAAGTGGAAATGCAATGCTCACTCATTTCTGCTTTATATAGTACTTTAACATTTGTCTAAAACCCTGTGAACCACCTTTGTGGATAATAAAATTCTGTGCATGTTATTTCTTTGATTACCAAGACCAAAAATGACCAGTTTGGGTAGTTTTTCCCAACTCGTTGCTGTTAAAATGGTTTTTAGTGGGTAGAATACCATTTGAATGCATACATTTATGCAGAATTTTTAAGCAGAATCAGCAAAGACACAATCATGTAGATGCAAGAAAGATTTTAAGTGCCATAGGATTAGCTGTTCTAGAAAGAATAAGTTTTTACATGCAGATGTTTTCATGCTTGATCTAGATCAGACAATGGCTGTTTACTGTGTGTAAGGTGCTGTCTTTAACTTGAGCTTGAAATCCACTTCAAATAAAGCTTGATCATGACAGGGTGTTCCATTTATCTTTTGTGCCCATATTTATCTTAAAGGGGTATCTTGAAAAGGATCTTAGAGATGATCTGTTCAACATTCTTGTGGTGAGAATTACGGCCCAAAGAGGAGAGGTGATTTTGTTAAGGTTTTATCAGTTAGTGGCTGAGCTAGAACCGGAACCAGGCTTCCTTACTGAGCTCCTGTGCCTGCCTTTACCCCTGCGTGTTTGGGACTCACATCCCATGAAGATGCTTAGATGTTATAAGATGTTAATGGATTATACATACTATAAAGGTGAATTCTTACATCCAGAAATCACTCAATAAGCTTTGTGTTTTGATATAACCCAGAATCTAACAAGTGAGTTCAAGGTCTGCTCCCTTCTCCTCCTTTTCCTCTCCTCCCTCTCCCTGCTTATAAAATGTAATAACGTATTTCCTGAAACCAGACATATACCCTTCCAACCATGTCCCATCTTTCAGTTTCAGAGGTAATCACATGAAAGGGTGTCAGTGGAGACTGGAGTTTTCCTGACCCGTCCACACTTTGTGGCCTGTCTTCTTTGTTACTAATGCAGACGCTTGTGGGATAGCTCGCTGAGCTTTTGAGGATAGTCTGTCTCCCCGGATGTTTTTTCGCCTCTGTGCAAAGCTAAATGAACCATATAGGAATTGAACCTATAACCTTGGCCTCATTCATTTATCTTCTTTAAAATTGCCTTTTGGAAATTTATGTTCTGCTGTGATGAGATTAAGGTTGTGATTTCATTCATTCAATAAATAGTCCCAGCTCCACACTAATGGCAGCAGAGAGTACAGAGAGGCAGAGGACAAGGTCTTTGCCCTCAAAGGATTAGGATAAGGACACAAATCACGAATGTCGGGGCAGAAGTGATGACCGTTGGGGGAGGGGGGTGAGCAAATCAGGAATTCACGAAAGCAAATCAGAAGGGAGAGAGGTGCATCCTGCCGGAAGAACATTAGGGGCCCTTGAAGGATGGACAGTTTTCCCAGGAGTTGGAGCGAGGGTAGGTGTACAGATGGTGGTACCCACAGCACCTCAACAGGGATGTTGCAGTGGGGCGAGCACAAGCGTGAGAGAACCTGCGGGGGCAGGCATGAAGGAAGAGGGACAGGAACGTTATCATTTATGGTGGTGTTGTGTAGGGATGATGGAAGATTCTGAACTGGGCAGTACTAGAATCAGAACTGTATAACAGGAAACGTCATTTGTCAGCCACTGTAGAATGAACTGGAGGGTTGGGGAAGAAGCCTGAGGAAGTGACAAGGGTCTGAACCTGGGTTCCCAACAGGGTGAAGAGAAGTGATGGGAGACAGGCCTGGAGAAGCAGAACTTGGTAACTGACTAGACGTGTTAATGAAGGTTTGAACCTGGGTGCCTAGCAGATGGCAGTACCCTTCCAGAGGCCAGTAGACCACAGAGGCTGGGAAGTTATGTAAAGGAAGTGAACACATGAAATTGGAACACTGGGGAGAGGTTGGAGCTGGATATAAAGATTCGGGAAGTCATTCACCAGGAGAGCTGTTTGAGCTGGGAGAGTGGATAAGGTCATTACGGGATAAAGTGTAGAAATGAGAAAAAAAGATGGCCAAAGGTAGAACGCCAAAGAAAATCTACATTGGTGATATAGACAATGAGAAAGAGCCTGAGAAATAGAGACCGAGCTCAGTACACTGTTACAGAAACCGAAGAAGCAGAGGGCTGGCGAGAGACACGTAGAGGCAAGTGTGCTCCCTTGTCATTGAGAGATGTTAGTGAACAAGAAGGAAAAATAATCCCCCTTTGCTTTAATTTTGTCATTGAGCCAAATTACTGTTTTAATTGGGATTTCACAATGCATCTTTTCGATGCTATGCTTTGACTTCTCTGCATTCGGTTCCACTACATACTTTTCACTCTCAAGACAGTTAAAAACCAATCACATTCTTATATGTAAGGAATGCAGTAGGAGTTCAAAACTGATGAAAAGGCCAGTCATCTGAGATCACTCATTTTATCCCAAGTGTTAATTGGGAGGCTGATAGGTACCAGGGACTATGCCATGCCCTGGGGACATAGTGGCAAATAACACAGAAGCAAATCCAGGCCCCTGTTGAGTTTACCTTCTTGTGTGGATGAAGCAAACAATAAACAGACTAAAGAAGGAAAATACACAGCATGTTAGCTGGTGACATGTGCTAGGGAGGAAAATAAAGCAGAAGGGGAAGGGGGTTTTGAAGAAGGGGTGTCTTCAGTAGAGGGGGCAGAAAAGGCCTGACTGAGAAAGTGACATTTGGATGACACCCTGAAGGGAGGTGGGGGTGTGGGGTTGTATAGATATCTGGATGAACAGGGGGCAGCACGTGCAAAGGCCCCGAAGTGGGGGCACGCCTGGTGTGTTTGAGGTCTGGCAAGGATGCCAGTGTTGCTGAAGGGCAGCAAACAAGAGAGAAAGGTTCGTAAGGTCTCAGGGGCCACATTGGGGCCCTGTGGTCATAGGATGACTTTGGCTTTTCCTCTGAGCCTTTGGATGGTTTTGAGCAAAGGAGTGAATAAGGACCGTTCTGGCTACAGGGGAAGGAAGGAGGCAAGGAGAAACAGGAAGATGAGCGAACAGACTTCCACACATCCTGGGAAGAGGTGTTGATGGCTTGGACTAGAGTGGTCCCAGAGGAGGTGTGGAAAGTGATCAGAATCTGGATGTTTTTTGAGGGTAAAGTAAATAGAATTGAACAGATTGAGAAGGAAACTAGGGAGAAGGAAGAGTCAGGGATGAGTCCAAGTTGCTGTATCGGTCGGCTAGGGCTGCATAACAAAGTACCACAAATGGGTGGCTTCGGCAACAGAAATACATTGTTTCATGGTTCTGTAGGCTTGGCCAAGTTTAACGTGTCAGCTGAGTTAGTTCCTTCTGAAGGCTGTGAGGGAGAATCTGTTCCATCCCTCTCTCCTAGCTTCTGGTGGTTTCTTGGCCGTCTTTGGCGTTCCTTGACTTGTACGAGTATCACTCTCTTCATCTTCACACAGCATTCTCTCTGTGTGTGTCTGTGTCCTAATTTCCTCTTTTTACTAAGAACCCCAATCATATTGGATTAGGGATGACCCTTCTCCAAAATGACCTCATCTTAACTAATCATATCTGCTATGACCATATTTCCAAATAAGATTACACTCTGATGGAAAACTAAAAATGAAATTACCGTATGATCCAGCAATCCTACTCCTGGGCACATATCCGGGCAAAACTATAATTCAAAAAGATAGATGCACCCCCTATGTTCGTAGCAGTACTATTCACAATAGCCAAAACATGGAAACAACCAAAATGTCCATTGACAGATGAATGGATGAAGAAGATGCGGTACATATCCACAATGGAACACTACTCAGCCATAAAAAAGAATGAATTCATGCCAGTTGCAGCAACATGGATGCAACTAGAGATTATCATACTAAGTGAAGTAAGTCAGAAAGAGAAAGACAAATACCACATGATATCACTTATACGTGGCATCTATAATATGACACAAATGAACCTATCTATGAAGCAGAAACAGACTCGCAGACACAGAGAACAAACTCGTGGTTGCCAAGGGGGAGGGGGAGGTGGGGAGGGATGGACTGTGAGTCTGGGGTTAGTAGATGCAAACTATTATATATGGAATGGTCGGACAACAGGGTCCTACTGAATAGCACAGGGAGCTGTATTCAATATCCTGGGATAAACCATAATGGAAAAGAATATAAAAAAGAATGTGTGTGTGCATATATAGATATAGACATAGATAAAAAACTGAGTCACTTTGCTGTACAACAGAAATGAACACAACATTGTAAATCAGCTGTACTTCGGTTTAAAAAAAAAAGGTCACCCTCTGTCTTAGGGACTAGGACTTCAACATTGGAATTGGAAGTGGGGAGAAGGACATGATTCAGCCCATAGCAGTTGCCATTGACTGAGCCAAGGAAAGTGTATTTGGATAGAAGAGGAGAGTTCCAAAGACCAAAGTTAAGAGACTCTTCAGTTTGAGGACCAAGACCAAGGCTCACAAAAATGTTAAATACAAATCCCATGTATGCTTGCAGTTGTAAAAAAGCACTTACATGTTAATGATGGTTTTTAAGTTGTAGTCTAATTGTTTATGCAATCATGGTATTTTCCTGTGAAGCGTAAGAGAGAGTATGGGTTGAGTTCTACTGGCCAATATGCCGAAGAAGTTACTGGGGCTGAAATGGAATGTTTTGAATGCCATAAAGAAGTCAAAGGACGCTAATAAAAATAATAAAGAGCACTTTTCTCAGAAGGAGAAACAACTTTGGAGAACACTGTTTCAGCCTTTGATTTAAGAAGTCATTTTTCTAGAAAGTCAGTCATGCTGCAGTGCTCTGAGCAGCTGCATAGTTTGTTCCTTCATCTGTTTTTGGTGAGAGTGTAGTTAAAACGTATAAAATCAATTTTAAAAAAATCACGAAGGCAATAGTATCACATTTAGCTAATTTGAAAAACAGAAATCATCACCATTCTAGCCATTTCATATGTTTTCTTGGAGTTTTTATGTTCCTGCTGTTTTACATGGAGACATAAAGCTAGGACAACAAGGTGATGGTGCTGACATACAAAAAATCTACCCAATGTTTTCTGAACACGTTCAGCTCGAATTTCTCTCACATTCCAGCTCGCGTTGCACATTCTGTTTGCTCTGCCCCTGTCTTTGTCTGGCTACCATCTAGTCGTGCTTCAGAACTCAGCTCAGCTGTCACCTTTGGGGAAGGCTGCTGACTGGTATATTCCTAGCTTTCCCAGTATGGAAGGCTGAGCCTACCATGTGCTGCCGTATTACCCCGCACCTAAGCTCAGGCCATAATGCTGCATGTCTCCACCAACTTTGAGGACAGGGACTGAGCAGTCTATATTTATTTCCTCAGTACCTTGCACAGGACCTGTGGGTAGATGTTCAATAAGTGCATGTGGGCTAGGAATGAAAAAAAAAAATCGAATTCTTTGCCTGCTTGGCACACATCGGTCACTGAACTATGAGACCTTATTAGAATTTAAAACAATTTTGTTCAGATTGTGCCATAAACCGGCACGGGAATATGTAATGTAGCTTGACAAGAGTCTCCTTTAAAAGTATTCGTATAGGGCTTCCCTGGTGGCGTAGTGGTTGAGAGTCCGCCTGCCGATGCAGGGGACGTGGGTTCGTGCACCGGTCCGGGAAGATCCCACATGCCGCGGAGCGGCTGGGCCCGTGAGCCATGGCCGCTGAGCCTGCGCGTCTGGAGCCTGTGCTCCGCAACGGGAGAGGCCCGCATACCGCAAAAAAAAAAAAAAAAAAAAAGGATTCATGTAGATTGTTGCTTAAAAGGTTAAATTTGTCCCTAAAAACTGCACCCTTCAGTTTCTTACCATGAAAGGTACCTGAGATAGTTACCATATATGGCTTGTTTTTAGTATTGACTGTGCCCCTTTAAATTAGTAAGCGAAATGAAGCAATTTGAACATACCTAGGTAAGGTAACATGGGAGAATATGCAGGAGCTTGGAGGAGTAAAATTCCTGGCAAAAGAGACAAGAATTATTTGAATTTTAATTTGTGGATTGTTTTGGAGAGGGGAGAGTTTTTTATCTGGCATAAATTGAGATATAATCTGAGTCCCAGTGAAGAGAGTTGAGAAGTATCGTAATAGCCCTTTGATGCCAAAAATAGTTCTGTGATGACTCAGCTCAAGATTTCTCTCCTCTCTGTTCACCTAGAATGCAAATAATATTTTTTGGTAAACGTTCTCAAAAACAGGAAAAGGAAGAGAAAAGTTTATATGGGATTATTTATGACTTCTTAGTACTGAGAAGAGGCTTTGCTGTAGAGAATTCTTGATACATTACTCCCCTCATAGGATTTTGCCTTCATTTCCTAAGTCACTCGGGATGGGACCATATTGAATTCATTGATGGAACCAAGATGATTGACAGATATTGAGCTAAGCTGTACAGCATGTCGAATGTGCCACTACACTGTAGTTATTTAAATCTTGATTTCTTTCCCCAGCTCTACTTTACGAAGTGTTTCCACTGGATCCTCAAGACCTTCCAAAATATGTTTGGTGTGTGGGGATGAGGCTTCAGGATGTCACTATGGTGTAGTGACCTGTGGCAGCTGCAAAGTGTTCTTCAAAAGAGCAGTGGAAGGTAAATGTTCATGTGGGTGTTCCTTTTACACATTTTCTTTCCTGGTGTGCAGTTTACTTGCAAGGTTAACTCGATAACACTATTGGGAAATAATTCAAAAATGTCCTTAGTTTTGGATGTAATCTGTCCTTAGTTTTGGATGTAATCTGTCAGTGATAAATAGTAATGAAGCCTTGTCTAAAAACCACTTGGAGATTCTCCACCGAGCAATATTTAATGGCCAAAATTCTAAACTGTGGATTAAGAGCAACCAGTCAGAAATACTGGTTGTTTTGGTTGTTGGTTTGTCTCAGTTTTTTTTTTTTTTCCACTTAGACTTAATCAAAATCATTCTGTGTCACCATAAATTTAATTTGCATGATCAGAAAGACCATTTTTTTTACAGCACGTCTGCCTGGTCTGTTTCTGTATAAATATATGTGTTGGTGGCCAGTTAAAACATTGACATCAGGATCATGTGTGTAATTTAAGTTGTGTTCCTTACAAAACATTGTCATTTAACAGCCGCTTGAGAGTCCAGGTCCCCATTTGAGTCCTACCTTCGTTCCTACTGAAAGTTTCCAAACCAGTACATTAAATGAAAAATTGGAGTGAGATTCTTTAAGTTATGTAGTCTAGCTTTTGCTTCTGTCCAAGTAGTTGTACTTACTAAGGAGAAATGGTCTTTTCGTTTGTTTCTGCCTTTCTCCAGCTTCACTTCCAAGCAATTAACTAACATCAGACTTAGGCCTGATGGTTTTATTAATGTTGACTACTATGACTGGTCAAAGTGTAGAATTTTTTGCTATCAGGAGAAGTGTTGTGTAATTGACACTTATTCTTACTAAGGAGTTCAGCATTAAGATTCCTGCAGGTATATTTCTCAGGACATTTTTCTGAGAGGTGAATTGGTGTTTCAGAGACTTAAGCATAAATGACTTGAATGTTTGTTTTGCTGAGGACCACAAGGAAATGTCCTTAGTTCTGGGATAAAAAAAGCTGACCAAGTAGTTATTTCTGTGCTTCTGAGGTTGATTCTGCATTATTTAATTGATAGTACATGATTTTACATTATTTACACTATTAATTATTTAGTAGTCCCCAAACCCAGCATTACATTGGTAATAGGAGTTCCATATTTCTTTCTCGGGGTATGAGCTCTTGGTTACAGGTGACAGAAGATTCAACACAAACTGGCTTCAGCACCAATGGAAATTCATTGGCCCACATAACTGGAAAGTCCTCATGTGGACATGGCTTTGGGCAAGCCATGGTCTTAAGCCAGGTCATTCGCATTCAATCTCATTCTCTCCATCGCTTGACTTTGTTCTGGCTCTGTTCTCATGTGGCTTCTCTCGTGAGAAGGAAAGAGGTTTTCTGTTCCCAGGGGTTGTTATAAAAGCCCCCAATTGAATCTCCATAGACTGAACTTGACTCACGTTGGCCCCTTCCAGACCAGTCACCGTGGCTGGGGGGAGCAGTGATCTGATAGGCTGGTCCTGGCTGGAGTCGGCCAACCTGAACAACCTAGACCAACTGTGGGAATGAGCATTTCCTGGAGAAAAAGGTGGGCCCTGTTACCAGAAGGCTGATTTCCAGAAAATGGGGGAAACAAATATGTATAGTACTGAAATCAATTTAATTTTTTAAGATTGTCTTCCCCGCCACCCTCTTCTTTCTTTCCTTAACTCTGTGATTGACTCAGTAGGAGATAAGTAGGTAAGATATACCTCTGGCATCTTCTAATGCCGCTTTATACCTTCCAACATAAGGGCTCCCCTCCTAGGCTCACTAATTGGTGAACAAAGGTGATGAGTAAAAATAAAGCAGTGAGCGAAGGACATTTAGAGAGGGTGCCTCTGTGTTGCCCTACCTGTGGGACAGCATTCACATCAGAACCCATGTATGGCTCTTTATAAAATCTGCCCTTCTCTGCAAAAAACGGTTTTCTAGATGTTTTTGTTGTTTTTAAGTAGTTTCTCTGGAAGTAGCTAAGGAAAGAATTGTTTTTGCAACTGAGGTACATATAAACATGGAAAAGCCTAAATGTCTGTACATCTTTTTCTCTCATTGAAAAGCTGATCAGTAATGGATAATGAACCTTGACAAGTGCCTTTTAAGGCTTTTATTAATATAGCTTATTTCCTATTTATTTGGGAATTAGAATTTTAGCACCTACCTGTGTGAAACAAGGCTATAAATTTTAAATATAAACCTCATGAGAGTAATGACTTGTTTTTGTTTTGTAATTTGTATTTGCTTACTGTTTTATCATGTGTGTATGTGTGAAAGAAATAGGACTATCTCTGTATCAGAACTTTTTGATTTAATAAGAAATTATTTTAAAAATATTTTATGTAATTAGAGGCACTAATTTCACAAAATTATGGTATATGGATGTTATTTTTATTCCCCTTTTACAGATGAAGAAATTTGGGATCAGACCCAATTAATCTATTTGGAATCATAAGGCCAAACTTAGACCCATATTAAAGTCTTATGGCTCCAAACCTAGACCCACCCTAAGGCCTCATAGATCTAAATCTCATAATCTCTTCTTTCCATTTTCCATAATTCTTAAGTTCATGAAAATCCTGCTCTATATGTCATTGTTTATGCCTGCTCGGTAATAATGAGGGCAGTGATGTGAACATTGAGAAGACAGTGTGGTACCCTTAGTGTGTGTCTCTGCGTGTGTGTCACTGTGTGTGTACATACACACACATATACAAACATGTATGTGTGTTTTTATATTTGAATATTTACTACGGTGGTTTTCCGGTTTTAACCTTAAGCTCCTCCTCGGATTACGTATACAGAGGCTTCTAAGCAGCTGCAGGTAGGGGAGTCCTTTAAAATCGGAAGGAACTAACAACATCAGGGCGAACTGGAAATGACCACTAGAGAGAGGACAGAGGGAAAATCACAGCAGTCTGAGCTTCAAGCTTGTTGGCTTCAGGCTTTTATGCCCTAGAGCACCCCACTGCAATGCTTGGTCTGACAGTGTAGTGTTGACTACATAGGGAGACTGCACATCATTTGTTTTAAGTGTATATTATGTTCTCTGTGTCCCGTCTAATGGGGTGTAGATATGTGCTTATTTCTTCTTCTTAAACATTTAATATAAAAACACTTAGATGTCTCATCCAGAATACCTTTTTTGTCAATAATGTTGGTTTAGAGCCGTATTACTGTACCTTACAATGGAAGCTTATCGTTTTATTTTTAAATTTGAATTGCTTATTTGCCTTGAAGGTTTGTCAGGACCTTTCTGTCTTAAGAAAAAGAATAAACCTATATGCACACACTCATGCACACATACACACATATATATTTTAAGTTGGGTTCTCCCTAGTGGTGGAAAGTGGACTGGCTTTAGGGTCAGAAGACTTGGTTTAATTTCCAGCTCTGCCACTCACTTGGTGTAAGATTATGGCAAGTTATTTAACTTACTTGGGCGTCAGTTTCTTTATTTATAAATGGAAATGGTAGTATTGCCTTACCTGTTGCTATGAAAAATTACATAAAGGAAAATGTCTTTGCAGATTTTATAAATCGTAAAGTGGCATCAAAATATTAGACCTTGGGCTTCCCTGGTGGTGCAGTGGTTGAGAGTCCGCCTGCCGATGCAGTGGACACGGGTTCGTGCCCCGGTCCGGGAAGATCCCACATGCCGTGGAGCGGCTGGGCCCGTGAGCCATGGCTGCTGAGCCTGCGCGTCCAGAGCCTGTGCTCCGCAATTGGAGAGGCCACAGCAGTGAGAGGCCCGTGTACCGCAAAAAATATATATATATATTAGACCTTGACTTTAGGAACAACTGCTGAAGTTCTTTGGCCACGTCCGTACACAGAGATCATGTAAATGATTCAGTAACGTTGTACTGTTAGGTCTTCATTTTTTCTTCGTTTTTCCCGTATTACATTATTTTGCCCGTAGAACTGCCCTTTGAGGTTGTAAGATCCTTCTAGACTAGCAGTTCTCAAAGTTTCAAAGGATGTCGGCATCAGGGGTGAGGGGATAGAAGGCCTGTTGACATTTCCTTGAGGGACTTTTCCACATTTTCCACCGTGGACTGAACCACCAAGATTGATTCCCATAACGAACCTTCATAGCTGACTCTGGCACCCACCTTTGGGAGTTGCACAGTAGAGGAAATATTGAGAGATGCCAACTGGACTTTTAGCTCCCCTGTTCGATGTCTTTAGGGCAGGACAGGGTCTTATCTCTAGAACCTAGCAACACCGCAGATATTTAGTAGCCACTAAATAAATGTTTGAATGTACATATCAACGTACCTATGTGGCATAAGAGCATTCCAGGTTAATGACTTGCTCCTCAAACCAGTAGATTAGCAACGAAACTGGCCCAAGAATTTACGCAGGCCTTTTGATGTCTAATCTGCAACTTCTAATTCTAGTCTGAGTTTTTACTTTCTCAGTCTCTTTCCAACTGTAAGTTCCCATTGGTTTCATCTTGTGTGTATTTTACTTTGTGATCCCTCAATGAACAGAGCTGCCTACAGTCAGCAGGCTATTTTATAACCTAATTTCCTTTCTGGCTACTCAGTATACAGCAGTGTCTGGAAGACACAGCCCCCACAAATCACTGAAGAGGTACGGGGCTGTGAAAGAAGAAGAAAGTTCACTATAATGTAAAGTCAAATGGATTTATATTTTTGTAAGCAGACCCGTTAGGCTAAAGAGTCCATATCTTGGTATGGCCAGCCAAATCATATGATGTCTATTTCGACACTCAGACATTTCCCTTAAGTAAGAGACTTATAAATCTATTTCCTGAAAAGAAACGGCTTTAAAAGGTCTAACTGTAGATTAATCTCAGCAGTCCTCAAATATGCAGCATTTAAGGTACCCACACCTGGATACATGCACCTCATTCCTTTCACGTGTACTTCGCAGCATATAGGTGAGAAATCCTGCAATTCATAGACTGATTATCCTATGGGGGAACATGTTTTTAAGGACATGTAATGGTTGACTAATAGTTAATTTTCTTCGCTTTTCTAAACTGAATGAGTAAACCGAACAGGTCCAGAGGAAAGTGTGTCTCACCATGTCATGGGCTCATGTTATCCCCATCAATACTGTGTGTGCTCTTAAGCAAGAGGGCCCAACAGGCAAGAGTGTGAGTAAGTGTGAGGTCTGGGGGGCTGGATGATGGACCGTTCAATTATGCCACAAAACAGAGCATTTAAATTGAATGGACACAAGCTAGATCAGGATGGTCTTACATAGTAATTGAAATACAGCCATCCCCTTGTAATTGGCAATATGAAATTAAGGAAATGATAAAACAAGGAAATAACACCTGCTTATTAGATGTCTTCAGGTCACGATGTGTGTGATGCAGCCCTCCGTGTCTCTGTGTGCCACGTACAGGAAGCTAATGTACATCAGAGGGCATCGTCCCTCCTACAAAACTGCTGAGTCAGAGATAGGAAACCAAGGATTCTTCTGGCTTACAGTTTTCTCACGAAACACTTTAAAGATTAAGTCTTTTTTTCCCTTTACCAAAAATTGGAAACAAGGTAACCTGATTCTTTCCAACTACTTCCTATAAGTGCTTAAATAAATACCTACCCAGTAGATCGTATCTAGGATTTTTATGAACACTCCTTTCCTCCTTATATAAACCCAAGGGTTTTGTGTTAATTACAAATGTTTGCCCAGATTTTTTTATATATCCCTTCAGTTGGTTGCCATGGGAACATACAGAGCCATGACATTTAGGCCAATCTGGAAGGTCAAGGAAACTTCTTAAAGAATTGACCCCCAAGCTGAATCTTGAAAGATTAGGATTGGCAATGCTGAGGGGGAGTAAGGACAGGCTGTCTGCACAGGGCACCAAAAGCTATTTCATGTTACCTCTATGGACGTGTGAGAGGCAAGGAGATAAAAGTGGAGGCTGTTGTGCAGATTGGGTCCAGGTCCTGGACTCTAAGGAGGGGCCTGAATTTATCCTTGGGCAAAACAGAACCTCTGAATGTTTCAATACAGCAGAATAGTAAGCTCAGGTTCGCATTTAATATCTGGCTGTGCGGAGGTAGGCTTATTTAAAGAGAGACAGTTCCCGTGGCTCTTCTAAGTCATTTCGGTGAGAGATGACCAGAGATAGAACTAGACCAGCAGCGTTAGGGATAAAGAGGAGGGGACAGCTAACAAGACTATCTGGGAAGTAACATTGGTGGGTCTGTATTGGAGGTAAGGAAGCAAAGATCTGGGATGTTTCCATAGGCTCGGCTGCTGGTGCCCTTTGCTGAGACTGGGGATGCTGGAGTGGGAGCAGCTTTGGGGGCATGGGGGGCAAAGGTCATTCATTCACCAAACATATTCAATATCCACTAAATGGCAGACACTCTTCTTGGCATACCTAGGGACTTCCTGGATGAAGAAAGTGAACAAAATATACAAAGATCCTTGCCGTGGTGGAGATTACATTCTAGTGAGAGGTGGTGGAGAGATTAAACATACTAAACGAGTTATTTGTGTAACATGAAAAGTTGATGGGTGCTCTGGAAAACAAGCACTGCCAGGATAAATGGGGTTGGAATGAAATTCCTTTTAGGACAATGAGTTTGAAATGTCCATAGAACATTCAGACGTGCCTAACAGGAAGTTGGATGTGTGATTCTAAAGCTTGGGGAATAGGGAAAGATCGAAAATAACTATTTTAGAATCATCAGCCATGAAAGTAGATGCATTTGCCCAAGAAATGGGTATTTAGAGAGACAAGGAATAAGCCAAGGTTAGAACCTTAGAGAGAGCATAAATATAGGACATTGTGTATATATGTGTGTATGTGTGTGTATGTGTGTGTGTGTTACACATGTGTGAATAATTTTTCTCTCTCTCTCCTCCAAGTTGTACACAGAAAAGTCTTAGTTGCTTGGTCTCTGGTTCTTCCAAGTTTAGATGAACTTCAGACATTATTGCATCTGTGGAACTTTCAATCCCAGTTTTTGCTCTTTATTAATCATTAGTCTTGATTTTCTTTTAATCTTAGCCAGTCCATAGCCCACAACCAAACATGATAGCGAGGAAATTTGATTTGCTAACCCGGGCAGAGATAATGTCACACATGTAGCAGATGCTCTAGACACATTTGTTGATCGGTAACTATTTAAACATATGTATGGGGTTCCCCCTTGTTCCTGTCACTGTTTCTCTGAGGTCAAAACTATGTTGAAGTGATTTCTTAGAAAATGATTTGGAGTAGGGACACGTAGGCCAAAAATAAATTAGCGTTATCCAAAGAGAGCTTCTTGCTGCTTAAAATTTTAAATGAAGGTGCACTTCACATAGCAAATTTGGAAAGTATAAATTAGAAGCACAGTAAGTAATTTTCAGGTATTCCCCGTGTCTGTGCCTCTGTTTGCAGCCCATGTTGTTCCAGAAAAGAATCAAAGCAACTCACAGCTTTCCATGAGGTAAAATGAAATTTCTCATAAGTGAAATGAAAAACAGGACAAAGGCAAGATGAGAGCAAGAAAGAGAACATACAGCCAGGAAAGGGGATGGGAGAGAGAAATATGCCCTTTGGCCCTGGCAGACACCGGCCACCTACTTGGCTTTCTAGGCCCCAGCTCACAGACAGTGGTGAGTCACCTGATGTACGATGTTCTTAACAAGTAGATTAGGGAATTGCCTGTTGGGAAGAAAATTTTCATGAGCTGCTTTGGCTGTAACGTGCCTATTCTTTTCATGTGAATTATAACCTGAAATTTAAAAAAGTAACTCTCCCATTGGTATTAGTGGGATTGTTTGGTTTATCTTAAGGAGCAGTGCGAGAAACATGCTTTATTCTGTCAGACACCTTCTCCGAGAATCATCGCTGTTATTTATGGAGCAGTTACTCCATGCCAGACAGGCACTATGCCAAGTACTCCATGTTTTATCTCATTTTTTCCTCATAACTGCTGTCTTAAAGCTGAAAGTTTTGTGAGTTTTGCAAGGCAATATCTTTAAACCTGAACCCTCTAAGCAATTGTTGTCACAAGGAAAACAGTGACTACTTTTCTTTAACAAGGCTTAATGGTATGATCCTTCCACTCTTGAAATTAATAGCAATAGTGGGCTTCCCTGGTGGCGCGGTGGTTGCGAGTCCGCCTGCCGATGCAGGGGACACGGGTTCGTGCCCCGGTCCGGGAAGATCCCAAATGCCGCGGAGCGGCTGGGCCCGTGAGCCATGGCCGCTGAGCCTGCGCGTCCAGAGCCCGTGCTCCGCAACGGGAGAGGCCACAACAGTGAGAGGCCCGCGTACCGCAAAAACAAACAAACAAAAAAATTAATAGCAATAGCAATAAACATTTGTGTACTTATTTTGTGCACATTAACCTAAGAACTTTATTGTTTTATCATTTTAATCCTCATGATAATCCTATGAAATAGGTCCGATTATTCAATTATTATCTGTCCTCATGTTAGAAATCAGTCATCTGAGGCATGTAAGAGTTGAATTAGTCAGTCCAAGGTCACCCAGATTGAAGGAAGTGGCAGGGCGGGGATTTGAACCCGGGAAGTCCAGGCATTCTGACTCTGTATATTCAGCACATAAGCTCTACTGCCTCTCACAGAGTTATATCAGATCCCAACTATTTTTACCCCTCAAAAAGTAGGGCAACATCCCTGGCTGGAGAACACTTATGAAGAGCCCATTGTAATTTAACAGTTTTCCCGCTATACTCTAAATAATTAACTCCTAGCCATTCCAAGTTGAAGCTCTCATTTGAATTTCTGTTGCCCTAATGGGAAAGAAATTGGGTAGTCTCTAATTTTTTCTTAAGGAGTGAACTCCCTATTTTTAAAAATTACCATTACCATCCCTAAAGTACATCTTTAACATCTTGATATTAATCTAAGGTTTGATGGAAATTTTTTATCTTCCTGTATTTCATTTCCTATGTGTGATAAAAATTAGACAGAGCCTGTCAGGCTCAGAGAAGCATTGCGAGCAGGACCTTCCTCCTCCAAAGCTGAAAGCCCCAAACTCTTCAGCCCTGATGCCTGGCAGCTCAGAAACAGACCCGAGAGCCGGAGGATGCAGGGCTGCCCTCCCAGAACTTGCGCCCATGATGTCACTAGGATTGTACCGCCTGCGTGATTCTGTCCCCTTGAGAATGCTTTGACACCGGAAATGAAAATTGCTAAGTTGATTGCAGTCAGTGCCAAAAACAGAGCCCTGGAAGATACGGAGGATAAGGAGGCGTTTAGGCATTAAGGTGGAGGCGGGTGGTGGAGGGATGGAAAGATGGGGGCTTGAACCTGAGTCTGCTCAGTTGAGCAGGCCCCGTTCGGTGAGGGCCTGGTCCATGCCCAGAGGTGGAGGAGGCGACTGAACAAAGACACTGGGGCCAAACAAAGGCCCTCATTTTGCAGTGCGAAATCTCAGCCCTTCTTAAACACAGCAAGTCTTTTTTGAGGAGAAAAATCAACGCAGGGGTATAGGCAGCGTTGTCCCTTGGTGTCTGTGCAGTGGCTCATGGCAGGTACCACCTAGCAGAAGAGAAGACAACTGGGATGGGATTGTGGATGATGGAAGGTAGAAAGGGCCTGACTTAGGATGGAAGTGGTGCAACTGAACAGAAGGCCTGATTTGAGAAATGAGAAGGAGGAACGAGCAAGACCTGATGGTGGATTAGTTCTGGGGGATGATGGAGATTCTGATGGAGACTTGGGAGGAAACACTTTGAGAATGGAGAGGATGAGAGGAATTTAAAAACTGTTGAGAGGGACTTCCCTGGTGGTCCAGTGGTTGAGAATCCGCCTTCCAAGGCGCAGGGTACGTGGATTCGATCCCTGGTCGGGGAACTAAGATCCCACATGCCGCGGGGCAACTCACGTGCTGAAACTACAGAGGCCACGCGCTCCAGAACCCATGCGCCACAACGAGAGAGAAGTCCATGCACCGCAATGAAAGATCCCGCATGCCACAACTAAGACCTGATGCAGCCAAATAAATAAATATTAAACAAAACAAAACAAAACTTGAGATTGGGTCACCCAAAGAGATAAAGCAGTCTCTATGAAAAAGCAGAGACTAAATTCTGAAAAAGTTCTTTTTTTTTTAACCTGGATGTATTTTCGGGCACATTTTAAAATAAAAGAAGTGTGTAACTAGAGATAAGGTAGTTTGGCAGATCGTCTTAGTTTTAGGCAACAGATGTCAGTGGCTTCTTTGACTGTTTGGTGCAGAACATGGGAAGTTATGAAATGAAATTGAAATCCTGGTGAAAGTGCTGGGCCCAATGAAACAGCCCCACAAGGCATGGTGGATCGTTGGGGAGACATGTCATCATTACTGCCCATGTTAGAGGTACTAAATGATGTTAGCAGCTCATGACACCGTAGGAAACCACAACATGAAGCTAATTTTTTTTTTTTTTTTTTTACCATTTTAACCATTTTTAAGGGTACAGTTCAGTGGCATTAAGTACATTATTCTGCAACTATCACCACCATCCTTCTCCAGAATTTTCTCACCTTCCCAAACTCCATACAAAAACTCCCTAATACCACTTCTCCCAGCCTTTGGGAACTATCATTCTACTTTTTTTTTTTTTTTTTTTTTGAGGTACGCGGGCTTCTCACCGCTGTGGCCTCTCCCGTTGCGGAGCACAGGCTCCAGACGCGCAGGCTCAGCGGCCATGGCTCACGGGCCCAGCCGCTCCGCGGCATGTGGGATCTTCCCAGACCGGGGCACGAACCCATGTCCCCTGCATCAGCAGGCGGACTCTCAACCACTGCGCCACCAGGGAAGCCCTCATTCTACATTTTATCTCTATAAATTTGACTGTTCTAGGTATCTCATATAAATGGAATCATACAATATTTGTCCTTTTGTGTCCAGCTTATTTCTCTTCGCTTAACGTCTTCAAGATTCAGAAAAATTGTATAGCAAAAAAAAAAAAGCGCATGTTTCAAGTCTCCAAAATTTTTGCTGTAATTTTTTGCTCTTTAAAGACAGACATATCCAATGGAATGATTTTTTTCTTTTACCCTTATTCCTTGGTATCTTCATTCACTGCCCATCCTGACCTCTTAGATCAGAAAGAGAGAAAGGCTGCTGATGATTTCTGTAGAGATAAGCAGGTACCTGTAACGCATACACACATAAGCACACACACACTTTTAGAGCTCTGCTCCATTTCACCCTGTCACCCAGTGATTGGCGTTCTGAGGAGAGGGGAAAACCTTGAACGTCAGCAAGAAGACTCCCAAACCACTTGAAATGATCATGAAAGCATCTGTGCACATGCTCACATCCTCTGTCTCACACTCACACACCTCCCTCCAGTATCAGAGACCAAATCCACCTCTAGATAAGAGCAGGTTGACACCAAGGAATGAAGCTCACCCGTCTCAAGCAATGGAGCTTGTTTCCATCTGCCCTCAGGTTGGCCCCAATTGAAGCTCTTTCATCCATGCCAGCTGACTATAACATTACATTTACAAAAGCATCATCTTCCTGTCTGTGCTGTGTTGCTAATTAACAGTGAACTCTTCTACCTCACCAAGCAAAACATCCCTAAGGAGGAGTGACAAATGTATTTTCTCCTTACAGGTATAAGACTAAAGGCTCCATTAAATCACTGGTCTTTGACAACCTAATGCAGCTTTACACAAGGGCCCTGTTTACTTTTCTAATGGTAAAACCACAAAATAAAGCAAATGAAATAAAACAAAAGATTAAAGAATCAAAATGTAGAGGGGCATCATAACTGTGAACAAGAATTGAAAAGTCACTTGTAGCAAATAAGCTGAGGAATAGATGGGATGAGGTTTTTAGGAAGTTTAATAGAAATTCACACTTACACATAGCAGTATAGATGAGCCCAGACTCATTCAATTATATTTGTTTCAGAGGAATCAAAAGTATATAATTTGGCGGGGGGCGGGGGCACAAATACCTCCTCCTCTCTCCTAATCCCTCCTTTTATTTTATTTTCTTCTTCAATTTGGAAGGAAGAACCAAGGCTAGAGTTTGGAGATTCACACCATCCTCTTAGAAGCCATACTGACCACTTAATGTTTTAGTGAAAGGCTCCTTGAATATTATCCAGCAGTTTAAGCACTTACTGTGAGAGTGCTCCAGTAAGAAGCTGTATAATAAAGCGTCACCAGCACAGATTCCAGAGTCATCTTTATGTTGAGGTATCGCGTGAGTAGAGAGAGATTTGGCCTTGGGGTCAGACAACCTGGCCTTGGGTCCAGAGTGACACTGCCCACTCTGAGACTTTGAGCAAATAATTGAAGTTCTGTTTTCTCTTCTGTAAGAAAATAAATCTTAAAAGTATCTGCCCTACCCATCTCTCAGAGTTAGGAGGATAAAAATTAGTACCTGTATGTTGAAACTGCTTTAGAAATAATAAAGGGTTACTTTACAAACGCCACATTTAAAAATGAATATTCCCCTTCTTAGGAAGTAATTGAGTCAATAATTCATGGTTCTCAATAAAATGTAGAATATTTAAATTCTAGCTACTTTCTGTATGTGCTAAATATTTGCCTTGAAGGAAAAGAAACAGTAAAAATTAAAGAAAAGAGTATCTCACTTTAGGGAAGACTTAGAGGTTTGACTTCCTTGTTTAGGAAGGTTTAGGCAGATCCACATTGTTCATGAGGATTGCACCCAAGGGCCACAGTGGGGAAAGCTTCGTATATATTTAAGATCAGGATTTAAATTTAATCTTCCTGAATACACAATCATAAAAAGAACAGAGGCAGTTTTCATACTCCTTCTACATCTTAAACAATTTGGGAGATCACAACTACTTTTCACTTTCTTCTTCTTTTTTTAATTAACTGTACCAGGATTTCTAAAACATGCTGCATTCTGTTGCCCTCCCACTTGTGTTGAATGGCTTAATTGGAAAACCAGTGCAGAATTAGTCTAGGTTGGTTGTTTTTCATCTGGCCTGTACCATAGCATTTTCCCAGTTGAACCAGGCTCAGCAATTTGATATTGCTAGCATTACATAGGTACTAATTGTTCTGTTTTTTACTATTCAATATGAACTGAAGTTGCATTCAGAAAAAGAATAGGAATGAAGAGTATTAGTAGCCATTAATTAGAAATCTTAAGTAAAAATCACTGTTTTTAAAGGAGAATAGTGGAGAAACTGTTATTGAAATGTCATTATTAAATGATAATAGATTTAAAAGGTCCTTCAAGCAACCTTTCCTTTCAATATTTAAAAATAAATGTGCTTCTGACATATCTGATGAAGATTAAGATGTATTTGAAGATCTTTAGTTGCTGTCATTGGTGATACTTAAAATTCAAAATATTTCTGTGACATCTCCCAAATACTGAAATAGTTGACCTACACCTAATTTAACTAGCATTTCACAGAACAGAGCTGTGATCCTGACTAAGGTCAGATGTCAGTGTAACATGAAGCACTAGGTCCAGAACTTGGAGAATCAAGCTAGGATCAGGTGCTAAGAAGGCAATGAAGAGGCAAGGAACCAACAGGGCCAGAGCTGATGTCAGACAAAATAGTCATTGAAAATAGAAAGGAACATGCCGTATGTGGGCCCACAGTGTAGACCCACTGTGTAGAAACCAGGCACATGCCTTCAATTCAGCCAGCATCTGTTGGATACTTACTATGTACTAGACCCTAAGTGTGTGCTACAGTCCATTCCTACTAACAGAAAGGCATGGGAATCCCAGATACCTTACTTTAATTTATTCTAAGTAGTGTACCTTTTTATAAAATCCTCTACTGTATCTTAAAAATTACCTGTAAAGCAAAAGTAATCATATAGAGTCTTAGGAATTAACCTTGTCTTTTTTACTGCAGCAGTGCAAATTGTGCAAAAATCAAGTGGAACTAGGAAAGATTTCCCGTTTTACAAAGTTTCTCACTGTTGAACTCAATTTACTAGGCAGAAAATTGGTGTTTTCAGGTACTGATAGCTCTTTCCTTTAATAGACTAAGTTGTAATTTATAGTCATGACCCACAGGGAGGGGATAGGAACAAAAAAACGAAATTATTTTAGTAGTGAAAATTAACCTCTATTGAGCCATTAACACATCCTTTGTAAAACAAGCCTGAAAATAAAAGCGATTTTTAAATGACTTAAAAAATCAAGCAAAATTGTCTTTCCTATAGTGAGGAGAGAATGTTAGAAGTATAACATAAAAGCATGTTTTTCATTTATGTCAGAAAACAGAGCAGGCTGTCTCTTTTGTCTTTACCATAACTCACCATTACATAAGTACTAATTCTGCTTTCTTTTTTTTTTGCTCTCCAATATGATCTGAAATTACAACTTACAAAAGAATAGTAATCTAAAAAGAGTATTCAATAAATGTTAATAAAAATCACTGTTTTTAAAAGAGAATAGATGGGGAAATAATTATATAAGTGTTTGTAGGTCTAAAATTCCTTCAATCAGCTTTCCCTTTAACATTTTAAAATTAACTGTACTCAACGTATCTGACTATGATCTTTTGAAGGTCGTCAGTTGCTAGCTGGATTACAAGAAGAATGTCATTTCAGATACTTGTGACTGTGGTGCTTTCAATAACGATTTTTTAAAAATCAACTCTTAATATTTTTACAGGTACTGAAATGTGTTTAAGATTTAAGTTGAGACATTAGTACACATTTTTCACATGTAGATAGTTTTTCCTTTAGTAATTGCACTGTGACATCATTCTGCTATACGTTCTATGTGATTTGTTTTGGGAAAAACAGTTGCCAAAAGAAATGTCGTTATGCAGTGAGGTGTGTACCTGTGTTGCAGCCATGCTGCCTACCACAGACCAGCTACTTTAAAATAGAAATTGCTGCATCTAGAATCACGGAAAGGGCCCTCCACCTTCTTTCATCTCATCATATGAGGGGATGCCAACCATTTTGTTACCTTTAGGTTTCTAGAACACATTGCAGGTACCCACTCATTGTTATTAAATGACTAATTTAGAAATCAGATGGAAATTAACCCCAGGCAATGACTTGTTTATTTATGTATTTATACTATACAGGTAAATCATAGGATAAATATTCTTCCCACTGTTTAAGATTCTACTAAGATCCTATAATAAAATAATTCTGTTATATTTAAAATGTCGTAATTCCACTTCCTTATACAAAATTTCCAGCAAATACCGTATTTCCAGCTTCAGTCTCATAAAGCTTAGTGTTTATTTTTGGTTTTGTTCTTTATTGTGGTAAAACACACATGCTATGAAATGTACATCTTGCCATTTTTAAATGTACAGGTCAGTGGTGTCAAATACATTGACTTGGTTGTGCGGCCATCACCACCTCTTATCCTTATAACGCTTTTCATCTTGTAAAACTGAAATTCTGTATCCATTAAACAGTCACTCCCCATGCTCCCCTCCCCCAGCCCCTGTCAACCACGATTATACTTTGTCTTTATATTTCTTGGTTTTGTAACATTTGCTTTTTCTTAATTTTAATTGTTACTGAAACTAGACGATGGTATGTCGTTTTCCAGATTCAGTGTAGATGTACCTTGTTACGGCTAGAATCATAACCGTAGGGACCTGTGTTCAAAGTCCAATGTCACTGTCTCTAGTATTCATCATGGTGAACATTTATTAAATGTGACTGTGAGCTAGGAGTGCAGTGGACAGTCTCTCATTTTATTTCTGTACAGTTTTTGTAGGTGTGAAGTAGTATCCTTCTGTTTTGATGAGAAAATTAATTACAGGAATTAAGCCATTTGTCCACAGTCACACAGTGAAGAACAGAGGTAGGAATGGCAGGCAGGTTTTCCTGACTCCAGACTTTGTCTGATTTCACTGTGTTGCCCTACTGGCCCCGAGGCCTGGGCAATTTACCAGCCTCTTCCTGATTCCTCGCTGTAAAATGGAGATGGGGAAATACCTTGGGTATCGTGATGTTTTGGTGACTGTGGTATATGCCAATTTTCTGGCACGTTGTAGACGTTACAGGAATGATAGCTTCTGTATCATACTGTGAATAGCTATCATACAGAAATGATAGCTATTCACAGTACTCTTATTACTTGTCAGACTGGACACATCCCACAGAGTAGGCAGAACTCCCTAAGTGGTTACTTGATGAAATAGTGTATAGATGTCGGGGGCACAGTAATTTTATATGTCTGATTCCAAAACCCCCTACACACGTGTTAAATGCAAAATGTGTATTTGAAACCAGTAAAGGGGCTGCTTTGAATCCTGGTGAGAATAAATACCACTGAAATTGAATGTAGACCAAGGGCGAGCAGCTTTTCCAGTTGTTAAAATAGCTCTGTTTTATTATCAAATTGGGTGATGGATGACATTAAAAACTATAATACTATTTTGTAGAAGAGATTCTCTGCATGATATTAGGTATGGGCACAGATCAAACGTCCTAAACTGTCATGTTTCTAAAACGAGTAATTTAAATACTAACTTGAAACAAAATTTTACTAAAATTCTGCCCACATAGGTCTGATAGGGAGGTATCCTTTAAAAAACTTATGGAAGAAAAAGAAGGGAATACAATAAATTGATAAAAATATTAGGCAGTTTCTCTCCCTTCAAGACCAGATCTCCAGAAACCAGAATACATTGGCAGCCAAAGTTAAGATCCTGGGGGCTTTGCTCCTGAGAAGCAATATGCAGGGAAGGTCACCTCCATTTCTTTGTGTACCGTTGCGATAATAACAGCGTGTGTTTGTATGCGTCTTCACACTGCTAAACACTTGCCAGTGAGCGGCTTCGGCAAGTGGCACAGCTAACCAGTGAGGACGCTGAGACTCAAACCTGCATCTGACTCCAAAGCCAGTACTGTTCCCTGACAAAGTAGCTAACTCTGTGAGCATGGTAAATGGGAGAAAAGTGGAAAGAGAGAATGCCCCTTAGTTAAAGTATTTAAATTGGAGTTGATATACATTGTCCCAAAATACTTTCTTAAACTTCTAGTGATTTTCCCTGAAAATACCTGAGATGCCCATTCCTCTCATCCCAGAACCTATAGCTGACCATTTAGAAGTAAGTATGTAAACTGAGATTAAGAGAGCACCATTTACTGAGGATGCTGTTTGTGTCACTGGCCTCTTAAATCACGGGAGTCAATAAATGGCTCCGGGACACCTTTCAAGGTGGTGGTTTTGCCGGCTCCACTGGTCCATGTGGCTGACCCTCTGTACATATTAGCAAGAATTTACTGTGATACAAACTCATTCTCGTATGTCTGTGACTGTCCCGCAAACCAACCCATTTTAATAATTTTGTCCATAGTGCCAGTTGTAAAGGATGTAACCACAGGAGACTTTTCTGTTGCAGAAATTGCAACAGTAAGCGTACAGCACTCTTCTTCAATAAACAGGTACCGACGTCACACTTGGCACACAGTTAAAATCAACAGATGATTTGCTTTCCAAGACTTCCCAATGCTTTGCACCATTGTAAGAAATCAGGATGGCTTCATGTTTTCAATTATGAATACGTCATTGTAGATTTCGGGGGTGGGGGCACATTTAGGACAGTAGGGAACTAGTCAGGATTACTGCTCTGAACTGTTCAAGTGTACTCCATTTAAAGAAAGCCCGCTCTGTAGGAGTCTGTATTTGTTGACATGGAAATGATAGAAATGATCAGTGAGTCTTTGGTTGGTATACATTATTCCTGAGTGTGTAAGGAGGTGCATGGGGCCCTTGGAAATCCAGGGAGAACAGGTCTGGTCTCATACAGAACTCGGGATACTAAGTGGATACTGGAAATCCTTTATAAAACTAATCATTGAGGCAGTGAAATGAAGTAAAATTAACTTTGCTCTGAGTTGTTTTTTGTAATAGTAATCAGCGGATTAGTGATACTTGAGGAGACTCTTATTTATCATGGGACCATTTTTCCCAGAGTTAAAACAACAACAAAAAATATGCCTGTATAGAAAGAAAGAGCCAACTACCTATTTTATTAAAAATTCTACCTATAATGGTAATCTTCTTGCAACTAATTAATGTTCCTACTTTTATCAGGATCATTTTAATAGGATTTCATTTTTGCCTTAAGTTAGTCTCATTGAGTAGACATAAAATTTTTGATTTGACAAAATATGCTGGAAAATTAAGTGGTCGAAGCTTAATGTGATTCACTCACTCTCATTCCTCAGCTTCTTACATGTTCGCACTATTTCTCTTTACTTTGTAGTAGACTTTTAAACTTCTCATCCTAAAAAAGTTGATTTGATGACAGAATTGCATTGGTTTACCAGCTTTTTAATAAGTAGTCTTTTCTCCTGCTTATATAAGAAAATATTTTCTGTAAAATTTTAGAAAAAAAGAATGAGGAAGAGAAAACATTTATGCTTTGAGCATAGCAGGGAATTAGATGAGAGTCAGTCGATGTTGTGATGTTTGCTTTACTCTCCAGTAAACGCAGGGTGCCCAGGAATACAAAAAGTATATGCGCTCTGAACTCTTCCCACATGGAGGGAGAATGCTTCCCGGAAGATTTTTCCTACATATGTCCTTATATTTTCTTTTAATATTTGATAGGCTTCCAGACTAAGATTTCTGAATCAAATGAGGATTTTAAATTTTAAGAAATGTTGCCAGGGACTTTCCCCGTGGCACAGTGGTTAAGAATCCACCTGCCAATGCAGGGGACATGGGTTTGAGCCCTGGTCCGGGAAGATCCCACATGACGCGGAGCAACTAAGCCTGTGCGCCACAACTACTGAGCCCACGTGCCACAACTACTGAAGCCTGCGCGCCTAGAGCCCATGCTCCGCAACGAAGAGTAGCCCCCGCTCGCCGCAACTAGAGGAAGCTTGTGCACAGCAACGAAGACGCAACGCAGCCAGAAATAAATAAAAAAATAAAATAAAAAAAGGAAGAAAGAAAGAAATGTTGCCATGTTGCTTTCCAAAAGGTTGAAGTAATTCACATTTCCGCCTGGAATGTATTTGAGGACCCTTCCTCCATCCCCACCAGTGACTGGTACTACCACACTTTTTGCTTTGTGCTACTTTGCTAAGTATATATCACTGTTACTTTTTTTTAATTGTGGTAAAATACACATAACAAAAAATGTACCATCTTAACCATTTTAAGCTTACAGTTGAGCAGCATTAAGTCCGTTCACATTGTTGTACAATCACTGCCACCCCACCTTGCATCTCCTGAATTCTTTTCATCTTTCTCAACCGAAACTCTGCCCATGAATTACTAACTCTCCATCCCCCTCCCCGTAACCCCTGGCAACCACCATTCTACTTTCTGTTTCTGTTGACTACTATAGGTGCCTCATGTAAGTGGATTCGGACAGTATTTGTCCTTTTGTGACTGGCTTCTTTCACCTAGCATAATGTTCTCAATAAAAATATATTTTTTACGATGAAAGATAACTCCTCAAGACATGAGCGGCACTTCCTGACAGCTAAGCAGTCGCACGTCCTCTGCATCTGTGCAGTTGTCATGGTACTTTTTGCATATCAGACACTTAGAGATCGCAGCAGACTCTTGACACTTTCTGTTCACTTCTGGCCCTGCTGCCAGTAGTCTAACCCAGAGGCGGACTCAGATGCCCTCAGAGGTGGGTAGGTAAGGAGTGTGTTAGCAGCCAGGTAAAGGAAAAGGTGGGACCCAGGGCTGAACTGAAGACGCCATGCCTTGCAGAAGGCCTGCAGGTCCCAACTGTCATGAACTGTGTTTCCAGTCTGAGAGCCTGGCCTTAGTTGTAAAGTCCATTACATTTAATAATGTGGCAGAAGCACTAGTTTCATTCACTGAGTGGTGGGGGAGCACTGGGGAGAGATGACGGGGAGAACACATGAGCCTTTCTAGCATTCACTCATCTACGTGGCTTTGCTTTGCAAGGTTCCTCAGAATTCCTCAGCGTTGTAAGAGCAGAGCAGGCCGGTTGTACCTATGTGCTTTTCAGATGCCAGAATACTCCCTCTGACGTGGAGACGTCTGTTCTTGGGTTTGCGGGAATGGCATTTTCTGGGACGTGGAGACGTCTGTTCTTGGGTTTGCGGGAATGGCATTTTCTGGGACGTGGAGACGTCTGTTCTTGGGTTTGCGGGAATGGCATTTTCTGCAGGGGCATCTAGCATGCCCCTTCACATTTGCTGAAATGTCAGCTCTTCGTGGGGGCTTCTTCAGGGCTACTTTGCTTCCCTAGCCACCTTGTTGGGAAACAGCTGGCAATGTTGGCTTTCTCCAAACGTGTCAAATTGATCATTGAATCAGCAAGATCTGTAAATATTTATTATCGAATTCCAGCAGGTCTTGCAGGATTTGATTCTGTATCCGGGGTAGGGATTCCTCACCCTGTTTTCTTAGATTGAGTATGTAGGATTTTGTGTCACTGCATAATATAAACCAGAAGGCTGCTATGCACAACAGATCAAGTTGTGACCCCTTGATAATGCAGGGCTGTGTTTTTTTCCTGCATACTACATATTCTGGGATTGTTACATTTTTATTTTTCTCCCTCCCAAGGGATATGAGAATGTTCAGGAACATCATAAAATCCCTGCATAGCAGAAACAAAGCGTCTTTCTGGTTCATGATTAGTTTGACATTGTCATAGCTTGCTTGCTGTCCTCTGAGAATATTTTCAATGTGGCAGAACTTCCTAGTTCATATCAAAATTGTGAAGGGGTGGGCTTCCCTGGTGGCGCAGTGATTGAGAGTCCACCTACCGCTGCAGGGGACGCGGGTTCGTGCCCGGTCCGGGAAGATCCCACGTGCCGCGAGGCAGCTGGGCCCGTGAGCCATGGCCGCTGAGCCTGCGCGTCCAGAGCCTATGCTCCGCAACGGGAGAGGCCACAACAGTGAGAGGCCCGCATACCGCAAAAAAAAAAAAAAAAAAAAAAAAAAAATTGTGAAGGGGCTTAGTAAAAAGTTCCTTGACCAAACAAATTATAGTAAATGTGCATAAAATCAGATCATTAATTGTACTGTTGTTCACTATGACAAATATTTGGCAAATAGAGTTTTTATTAAAAAGTTTTGTGAGAACCCACCCCCCAAAAAAATAATAAAAAAAGAATTCTTCAGCATTATACACGAGCTTTGGAACCTACCTCCTTCTCTAGCTGCATCACTTTCCGCTCATGCCCCAGAATCTGTTCCTTAGCTGCCCTTGGCTTATGAAAGCATCCATCCCTCCCGTGTGTGTGTGTCTAGATGCCCATCCCACCCCGAGGCCTCTGTGCACGCGGTTTTTTCTGTTTGTTCTCCCGTTCATCCTCCGTCTCTCTGATCTGTGCCAGCTGGTTCCTCCTAGGGATTCTGTCCTCAGATGAGAGGTGGCTGCCCCTGGAGGCTTCGTTGACTCCTGTGTGTCCTGTCGCACCCGAGCTTGCCCCATCACAGGTCTTAAAGTGGCCTGTTTCCGTCTTCCCACTGGATCCCGAAGAGTAGGGATGCGCCTGGTTTCCTCTTATATTCCTACAAGTAACGCAGTACCTCGTGCATTGTAGGGGAATGAATGAATGAGCTGGAAACCGAGACACGAGAGTCTCCTCAGAAACGTGGGTAGTTTTTGAATGTTTGTCTTAGATCTTGGAAAATGCAATATTAAAAAAATTAACTATGGGAAAAAAAATGGACGCTTGTTATCTTTTGCACTGGGTCTCTGCAGTGCACTGTCATTCAGCATTTCATGATGATCTTTTGATGCAGTTTATATCTATTACTATCTTTAAATTGTTCTCACACTTTTGATAGCTTCCTTCAGTTCCACTTCCGTGTTGGTTTCTCTGACCTCTCCTTTGTCTGGCAAAATGATTTTTTTTTGTTGCCGGCGTTAGTCACAGGGATTTGCTCAAATTTCTCACATTCTTACGGATGACGTTAAGAACCTCAACTTGTTTTGACTTAGATGGGTCCAGTGGTAAAATTCAGCTGAAGGGAAACATTGTTTTGGCTTTGGGAAACAGATATCGAAGATAAATCCAGGTGTCATTCCCATCTGTAACTGCATAGTCTTTCCTGCTGAGGGGCTTTTTAAGTGAATAACAGTGGCCTCTCTCTCCTCTAGACCCATATACTGAACATACCAAGAGAGGATGCCTGAACGTTGATACTTTTGCAAATAGAGTTTGCAATTTTAAACAAAAATATAAAATAATGCTGGCAGTAATTATAGTGATCAGTTAGAGAAAGGGAGATATATTTGATGGTGTCCTCAGATGGCTTGTTCTAAATATTAGTCAAAAAGTTACATTGAGGTTTCGCATTTGGGATCCTTAGACTGTGTCTAAATTCCTCCTTGTGATACCTTGTATAGATGGAATAAACTGTCAGAACCCATATTTAAGCTGGTATCCTCTTACTCTCAGAGTATTTAATGAATGATACTAATAGTTTTGGACAATCATTTGGAAATAGTTTTAACATGTATATTGCTTGTTTCTTGACAGGGAAGTTCACATTGCTATTACTCACCCATTATAAACAATTTTAGCTTCACAAAAGAAACATAGCACACTAATCTACTCCGTAAAATGTATCAACTTTATGCATTAGTATTCTTAAATTGATTTTTTAATGCCGTGTATTTTCTTACGTAATTGAATTTTTAAATGTAAATCATTTTGACTTCTGCATAAAAAGTAGCAAGAAAAATGTTCCCATTTTGTTTGTGGGCAGTGCTCCAACTTACAAAGTTATTGAAGTGCTGCATAATGTAAATTCATTTACATTATGAATTTACTAATAAGTTCATAAAACTGTGTCACACTTCATTATAATCTCTTAACCAAAGTGGAAAAGCCTTTTGGTTTATAAATTCCAGCTGGTTTTAATTTTTCAGTTTGATTTGGGTTTTAACGTTCATGTACATAGTAAGTGCTGCTGAGAATTTTAATTATGACATTTTTAAAGTGAGGCGACCTTAAAAGAAATTGAAATGTTATTCAAATTCTAGGGCTATCCAAATGAGAAAAATATGGAGAACACCTCAGAGTTCATTCTTTTTCTATTTTGGATTTCTAATTTACCTGTACACTCTGCGTCTCAAAATTGTTGTTGGTATTTTATAGTCCTAGTGGTTTGGGGCCATATTTCTTAAACAAATTATCCAATTGGGAAGTGAAAGTATTCTCCCTAGAACTGGACTATATTTTCAAAATTTTGCAATTGAGTGGTCACCATAATTCTCGTTTGATAAATTATAATTTACTATATTCAATAATGTTCATTAAAGTTCATAATTCAGTGATATATATATTACCGATATAAAGACAAGGATGTTAATGGTACAAATGTAGAATATCAGAGTCAAGGGATAGGATTAAAAATGAGGTCCTTTTAGCATCTCCCTACAGATGGCTAAAGCTTTCCAAAGGTAGAAACTTGAGAATAACTATCGGAGACTTCATTACAGCCCACAAAGAATTGGGAACTATAGCTAAATCTCATTAATCTTAAATGTTTTCATGTTGAATTGCTTATAACTCGGGTGATCATGTGTCCCAGTTTGCCTGGAATAGTTTTGGATTATGCCTGTTACCCTGGTGTAATTTTTTATAGCATCTCCTTTCACATTCAGAAGTATTTGGATAATAAATGGTATGGTTACTGTACATATGATGCATTATAATTGTGACCACAAGTGTCCAGCTATGTACCACACTTCCCCAAAATCATTTATTTTCTTAAAAGCTCAAAACAATGAAATATGAGCATTATTACTGATAGTAAAATCTTACATATTTTATTTATGGTATCCCTAAACCTTCAAATAAAAGTTTTCTGAGGTTTTATTTTTAACTTAAGGGATATCCATTGTTAGTTGTGTATGTTAACAGTATATATCCAAAGTGAATTGTTCTAATACTAAGCTATATTTTCACCTATATGAAAAGCCTATAGGATTTCATTAGACAAATCAACCATTCTTTTTCGGTTGAGACTGGAGATTTGAAAATGAGAGCACAAATGCCAGTTCCTAGAGCAGACACTAAAGTAACACAGAAATGTTTATGTAGAGACGAATGTTAGAAGCCATTGTTTGCTGGGTGATAATTTACCTCATCCTCTACGCCTGGGTGGGAATGATGGTGGAGAAGTAATGGTACAGTTCTAGTCAGGCCTACTTTAGTGTATTCAGTTTTTTCCCATTTCCTGAGAAGTGGGAAAGATAAATTATGTTCTGCTCTTCCCAAGGGGACCTGAGATATCGGGGGTGGGAACCCTCCCTAGAGCTGCCCTGGTCTAGCCTTAGAAACACAGAAGGGTCGATTCAGATCTCGTGTTTGCCCACTGCTGCTGGCCGTGGCCATCTGCCAACAGAGAAGTTATATGGGAAAAGGGAAAAATGTCTATTTCTTCCTCATAACTTGGCAAGGAGGAAATATGTCAATAAAGATGGAGGAAAAAAGATAGCTCTAGTCTCAAAATCTAGTTGCTGATAAATACTGTTTTTTTAGGATACTGGTATTTAAAGAAGAGGAAGATAGGCTATTATGCTAACCATCGTTTAAGTAGAACTTTGTTTCCCAACAAGAAAAAATAAAAATAGTCCCCAAGCAAAAAAAAAAAAAAAAAAGCTCTCCTGGTTTAAAATTCAATCATTGTTCTGATGGTTGTACAACTGTATAAACTAACTAAAAATCAATGAACTGTGCACTTAACAGTGGGTGAATTATATGGATGTAAATTATACCTCAATCAAGCAGTTAAAAGTGAAAAACATAAAATCAGATTTCAAGATGGTTTTGTTGTATCTTTAAAAAAAATCCATTGAACCATTCTGCTTTAATTCCTCATATTTTAAAATAAGTGTTTTTTAACATGGAGAATTTTTTTTTTTTTTTTTTTGCGGTACGCGGGCCTCTCACTGTTGCGGCCTCTCCCGTTGCGGAGCACAGGCTCCGGACGCGCAGGCTCAGCGGCCATGGCTCACAGACCCAGCCGCTCTGCGGCATGTGGGCTCTTCCCGGACCGGGGCACGAACCCGTGTCCCCTGCATTGGCAGGCGGACTCTCAACCACTGCGCCACCAGGGAAGCCCCATGGAGAATTTTTTAAATATACAAAGGTAGATAAAATAGTATACTGGACTGTCAGGTTCAACAATTATCAGTATATCCCCTTTGCTGCCTCACTGGGTTATTTTAAAGCATGCCCTGGCATCCTTAGGTTCTTCAATTTGTATCTTTAAGAGACAGGACCCTTTTTAACGTAAAACTAAAATTTAATAGTTACCTAAAATGTTAAGTGTAATTATCACTAAAAGAATAATCATTGAGAATTTCTTTAGTATCATATCATAAATGTCTTATTATAATTGTTGAAATCAGGAACTAAACAAGCTCCACAAATTTTAATGTCCTAAACAGCATGTAACTAGGATCTTAAGGCTAGGAGTTATACTTATAAATGTGATTTATTAAGCATACCAAACGTCTTGTAAATATTTTTTTTAACATCATTATTGGAGTATAATTGCTTTACAATGTGGTGGTAGTTTCTGCTGTATAACAAAGTGAATCAGCTATATGTATACATATATCCCCATATCCCCTCCCTCTTGCGTCTCCCTCCCACCTTCCCTATCCCACCCCTCTAGGTGGTCACAAAACACCGAGCTGATCTCCCTATGCTATGTGGCTGCTTCCCACTACCTGTCTGTTTTACATTTGGTAGTGTATATATGTCAATGCCACTCTCTTACTTCGTCCCAGCTTACCCTTCCCTCTCCCCATGTCCTCAGGTCCATTCTCTACATCTGCATCTTTATTCCTGTCCTGCCTGTAGGTTATTCAGAACCATTTTTTTTTAATTCCATATATATGACTTAGCATGCGGTATTTGTTTTTCTCTTTCTGACTTACTTCACTCTGTATGACAGACTCTAGGTCCGTCCACCTCACTGCAAATAACTCAATTTCCTTTCTTTTATGGCTGAGTAATATTCCATTGTATATACCACATCTTCTTTGTCCATTCATCCGTCGATGGACACTTAGGTTGCTTCCATGTCCTGGCTATTGTAAATAGTGCTACAGTGAACATTGTGGTACATGTATCTTTTTGAATTATGATTTTTCTCACAGTATATGCCCAGTAGTGGGATTGCTGGGTCTTATGGTAGTTCTATTTTTACTTTTTTAATGAACCTCCATACTGTTCTCTATAGTGGTTGTATCAATTTACATTGCCACCAACAGTGCAAGAGGGTTCCCTTTTCTCCCCACCCTCTCCAGCATTTATTGTTTGTAGATTTTCTGATGATTGCCATTCTGACTGGTGTGAGGTAATACCTCATTGTAGTTTTAATTTGCATTTCTCTAATGATTCATGATGTTGAGCATTCTTTCATATGTTTGTTGACAATCTGTATATCTTCTTTGGAGAAATGTCTGTTTAGGTCTTCTGCCCATTTTGGGATTGGGTTGTTTGTTTTTTTGTTATTGAGCTACACAAGCTGCTTGTAAATTTTAGAGATTAATCCTTTGTCAGTTGCTTCATTTGCAAATATTTTCTCCCATTCTGAGGGTTGTCTTTTCATCTTGTTTATGGTTTCCTTTGCTGTGCAAAAGCTTTTAAGTTTCATTAGGTCCCATTTGTTTATTTTTGTTTTTATTTCCATTTCTCTACGAGGTGGGTCAAAAAGGATCTTGCTGTGAAATATGCCATAGAGTGTTCTGCCTATGTTTTCCTCTATGAGTTTGATAGTGTCTGGGCTTACATTTAGATCTTTAATCCATTTTGAGCTTATTTTTGTGTATGGTGTTAGGGGGTGTTCTAATTTCATATTTTTACATGTACCTGTCCAGTTTTCCCAGCACCACTTATTGAAGAGGTTGTCTTTTCTCCACTGTATATTCTTGCCTCCTTTCTCAAAGATAAGGTGACCATATGTGTGTGGGATTATCTCTGGGCTTTCTATCCTGTTCCATTGATCTATCTTTCTGTTTTTGTGCCAGTACCATACTGTCTTGATTACTGTAGATTTGTAGTATACTCTGAAGTCAGGGAGCCTGATTCCTCCAGCTCCACTTTAAGTTCTCAAGATTGCTTTGGCTGTTCGGGGTCTTTTGTGTTTCCATACAAATTGTGAAATTTTTGTTCTAGTTCTGTGAAAAATGCCATTGGTAGTTTGATAGGGATTTCATTGAATCTGTAGGTTGTTTTGGGTAGTATAGTCATTTTCACAATGTTGATTCTTCCAATCCAAGAACATGGTATATCTCTCCATCTGTTTGTATGATCCTTCATTTCCTTCATCAGTGTCTTACAGTTTTCTGCATACAGGTCTTTTGTCTCCTTAGGTAGGTTTATTCCTAGGTATTTTATTCTTTTTGTTGCAATGGTAAACGGGAGTGTTTCCTGAATTTCTCCTGCAGATTTTGCATCATTATTATATTTCTGTGCATTAATTTTGTATCCTGCTACTTTACCAAATTCACTGATCAGCGCTAGTTATTTTCTGGTAGCATCTTTAGGATTCTCTATGTATAGTATCATGTCATCTGCAAACAGTGACAGTTTTACTTCTTTTTTTCCAATTTGGATTCCTTTGATTTCTGTTACTTCTCTGACTGCTGTGGCTAAAGCTTCCAAAACTATGTTGAATAACAGTGGTGAGAGTGGGCAGCCTTGTCTATTTCCTGATCTTAGTGGAAATGGTTTCAGTTTTTCACCATCGAGAATGATGTTGACTATGGGTTTGTCATATATGGCCTGTATTATGTTGAGGTATGTTCCCTCTATGCCTAATTTCTGGAGGGTTTTTATCATAAATAGGTGTTGAATTTTGTTGAAGGCTTTTTCTGCATCTATTGAGATTATCATTTGGTTTTTATCCTTCATTTTGTTAATATGGTATATCACATTGATTGATTTGCATATATTGCAGAATCCTTGCATTCCTGGGAAAGCCCCACTTGATCATGCTGTATGATCCTTTTTAATGTGCAGTTGGATTCTGTTTGCTAGTATTTTGTTGAAGATTTTTGCATCTGTGTTCATCAGTGATATTAGCCTGTAGTTTTCCTTCTTTCTGACTTCTTTGTCTGGTTTTGGTATCAGGGTGATGGTGACCTCGTAGAATGAGTTTGGGAGTGTTCCTCCCTCTGCTAACTTGGGAAGAGTTTGAGAAGGATAGGTGTTAGCTCTTCTCTAAATGATTGATGGAATTCGCCTATGATGCCTTCTGGTCCTGGGCTTTGTTTGTTGGAAGATATTTAATCACAGTTTGAATTTCAGTGCTTGTGACTGGTCTGTTTATATTCTTTATTTCTTCCTGGTTCAGCCTCAGAAGGTTGTGCTTTTCTAAGAATGTGTCCATTTCTTCCAGGTTGTCCATTTTGTTGGCATATAGTTGCTTGTAGTAATCTCTCATGATCCTTTGTATTTCTTCAGTGTCAGTTATTACTTCTTCTTTTTCATTTCTAATTCTGTTGCTTTGAGTCTTTTCCCTTTTTTTCTTGTTGAGTCTGGCTAATGGTTTATCAATTTTGTTTATCTTCTCAAAGAACCAGCTTTTAGTTCTATTGATCTTTGCTATTGTTTCCTTCATTTCTTTTTCATTTATTTCTGATCTGTTCTCTATGCTTCTTTCCTTTTGCTGACGTTGGGTTTCTTTTGTTCTTCTTTCTCTAATTGCTGTAGGTGTAAGGTTAGGTTGTTTATTGGAAATGTTTCTTGTTTCTTGAGGTAGGATTGTATTGCTATAAACTTCCCTCTTAGAACTGCTTTTGCTGCATCCCATAAGTTTGGGTTGTTGTGTTTTCGTTGTCATTTGTTTCTAGGTATTTTTTAAATTTCCTCTTTGATTTCTTCAGTGATATCTTGGTTATTTAGTAGTGTATTGATTAGCCTCCATGTGTTTGTATTTCTTACAGTTTTTTTCCTGTAATTGATGTCTAGTCTCATACCATTGTGGTTGGAAAGGATACTAGATACAATTTCAATTTTCTTAACTTTACCAAGGCTTGATTTGTGACCCAAGATATGATCTATCCTGGAGAATGTTCCATGAGCACTTGAGAAGAAAGTGTATTCTGTTGTTTTAGGATGGAATGTCCCATAACTATCTGTTAAGTCCATCTTGTTTAATGTGCCATTTAAAACTTGTGTTTCCTTATTTATTTTCATTTTGGATGATCAGTCCATTGGTGAAAGTGGTGTGTTAAAGTCCCCTACTATTATTGCGTTTCTGTCAATTCCCTCTTTTATGACTGTTAGTATTTGCCTTATGTATTGAGGTGCTCCTGTGTTGGGTGCATAAATATTTACAATTGTTATACCTTCTTCTTGGCTTGATCCCTTGATCATTATGTAGTGTCCTTCTTTGTCTCTTACAATAGTGTTTATTTTAAAGTCTACTTTGTCTGATATTTGAATTGCTACCTCAGCTTTCTTTTGATTTTCATTTGCATGGAACATCTTTTTCCATCCCATCAGTTTCAGTCTGTATGTGTCCCTAGGTCTGAAATGGGTCTCTTGTAGACAGCATATATACGGGTCTTGTTTTTATATCCATTCAGCCAGTCTGTGTCTTTTGGTTGGAGCATTTAATCCATTTATATTTAAGGTAATTATTGATATGTATATTCCTATTATCACTTTCCTAATTGTTTTGGGTTTGTTATTGTAGGTCTTTCCCTTCACTTGCACTTCCTTTAGCATTTGTTGTAAAGCTGGCTTGGTGGTGCTGATTTCTCTTAGCTTTTGCTTGTCTGTAAAGGTTTTAATTTCTCTGTTGAATCTGAATGAGATCATTGCTGGGTAGAGTAATATTGGTTGTAGGTTTTTCCCTTTCATCACTTTAAATATGTCCTGCCACCCCCTTTTGGCTTGCAGAGTTTCTGCTGAAAGATCAGCTGTTAACCTTATGGGGATTCCCTTGTAAGTTATTTGTTGCTATTCCCTTGCTGCTTTTAATATTTTTTCTTTGTATTTAATTTTTGATAGTTTGATTAATATGTGTCTTGGCGTGTTTTTCCTTGGATTTATCCTGTCTTGGACTCTCTGTGCTTCCTTGACTTGATTGACTATTTTCTTTCCCATGTTAGGGAAGTTTTCACGTATAATCTCTTCAAATATTTTCTCAGTCCCTTTCTTTTTCTCTTCTTCTTCTGGGACCTCTGTAATTCAAATGTTGGTGTGTTTAATGTTGTCCCAGACGTCTCTGAGACTGTCGTCAATTCTTTTAATTATTTCTTCTTTATTCTGCTCTGCAGTAGTTATTTCCACTGTTTTATCTTCCAGGTCACTTAACTGTTCTTCTGCCTCAGTTATTCTGCTATTGATTCCTTCTAGAGAATTTTTAATTTCATTTATTGTGTTGTTCATCATTGTCTGTTTGCTCTTTAGTTCTTCTAGGTCCTTGTTAAATGTTTCTTGTATTTTCTCCTTTCAGTTTCCAAGATTTTGGATCATCTTTACTGTCATTATTCTAAATTCTTTTTCAGGTAGACTGCCTATTTCCTCTTCATTTGTTTGGTCTGGTGGGTTTTTACCTTGCTCCTTCATCTGCTGCGTATTTCTCTGTCTTCTCATTTTATTTAACTTATTGTGTTTGGGGTCTCCTTTTCACAGGCTGCAGGTTTGTAGTTCCCATTGTTTTTTTTGTCTGCCCCCAGTGAGTAAGGTTGGTTCAGTGTGTTGTACAAGCTACCTGGTGGAGGGGACTGGTGCCTATTTTCTGGTGGGTGGGGCTGGATCTTTTCTTTCTGGTGGGCCGGGCCATGTCTAGTGGTGTGTTTTGAGCTGTCTGTGAACCTTTTATGATTTTAGGCAGCCCCTCTGCTAATGCGTGGTGTTGTGTTCCTGTCTTGCTAGTTGTTTGGCATGGGGTGTCCAGCACTGGAGCTTGCTGGCCATTGGGTGGAGCTGGGTCTTAGCGTTGAGTTGGAGATCTCTGGGAGAGGTCTCACAGATTGATGTTATCTGGGGCCAGGACATCTCTTGTGGTCCACTGTCCTGAACTTATCTCTCCCACCTTGGAGCCTGAAGCATGACACCAGGCCACCTCTCCAAGACCAGATGGCACTGTTGATGGTAAATTTGTTCACTAGGCTAAGGCAGTGTTTATCAGGTTTCTCCACTGTACAGTTACTCTTTTCTCCATTCCATATTGTACTTTTGGAAGGACGTCCTTTTGTAAATATTTGTATCATATCATAAAACAGCGCATGTAGTTTAGCCCAAATATCCTGTGAAAACATTTTCATGTAGAGCAGATCTGTACAGTTTGTTTTAAAAGTCATCGAATATTATTATTGTTATATTGATCATTAGTACAATGTTTTCAGTAGGCAGAATACGACACTTTAAAAAAAAATAATTTATTTATTTATTTTTGGCTGCGTTGGGTCTTCATTGCTGTGTGCAGGCTTTCTCTAGTTGAGGTGAGCAGGGGTTTCTCTTCATTGCGGTGCATGGGCTTCTCATTGAGGTGGCTTCTCTTTGCTGGGGAGCACGTGCTCTAGGCATGTGGGCTTCAGTAGCTGTGGCACATGGGCTCCGTAGTTGTGGCTGATGGGCTCTAGAGCACAGGCTCAGTAGTTGTGGCGCCTGGACTTAGTTGCTCTGTGGCATGTGGGATCTTCCCAGACCAGGACTTGAACCTGTGTCCCCTGCATTGGCAGGTGGATTCTTAACCACTGTGCCACCAGGGAAGTCCAGAATAAGACACTCTTGGCTGTATATGACAGAAGCCAAACTTGCATGTGGAGATTGCTTTTGGTGGATTGCTTGTGGGTGATGGTCAACCTTATAATTATTTAGTAAATATGGGCCATTTATTTCAAGTTTATTCGTAGGTTATTTTATCCTCACAGTGAGTCATTATCAGTCATTGTAGCAAGTGTTGTTTATTTTTTGTTTTATAGAGCAAAAAGGCTGAATTCAGGAAGTTTTAATTAGTTGTGCAAAATGATTATTAGTTGTATACCTGGGCCTAGAATCTAGGTCTTTACTTGCAGTAGAGAATCATGTTTCTTAGAACATGGTACTTCCGGTCATAACTTCAGAGCACTGTGCTTCTAACTGAATACTGCTTGAGATGATTCATTTGTCTAGGAATTGGCGTTCTCACCAGGGGGTGAAAATTACCTTGACACATAGGTTCTAAGATCTTTTAGATGGTACTAAAAATAAAAGCCTGTCTTATTTGTTAGGCTGTAAGACCACTACCATGCCCATTTATGAATTTCACATCTTAGAATTTATTTTGAGTTTATATTGCAAGAGCTTATTTTCAGTAACTGATATTTAAATTTTGAAAATTTGCTGAGCACATCTTTCTCATTCTTTAGCTGTTGCTAAACATTAATGTGATACTAGGAACCACATGGTCCGTTGAATTTAGGACTAAGCATAATTATATTCTGCCATTTTTACTTTGGAGCTTTAACTTGTGCTTACTACTGTTCCATCCTATTGCATGGTGAGGACTGAGCAGGCAAGCTTAAATGAAATGCAGGAAGAAATTACTTAGCTAAGATGAAGGTATTGGATGTTAAGTAGTGTGTTCTATCATTTAGGATGCTTTTGGCTATAATTAATTTTCAAAAATCCAACACAAGCAGACTTCAATAGTGCAGAATATTACTGGCTCCCATACTTGCAAATTCACAGGGAAGGCAGGTATGAGGAATTGGCAAAGAGAGGAGAGTAACAGTATCAGGATCCAGGTTACTTTCCTCTCTCTGTTCTTCCCTCTGAGTCCCTGTTTTGCCCCCAGAAGCAGCTGGAGCTCTGTGCTTTCTCATTTCTGTTATGGAGAAGAGAGAGAATTCTCATTTAAAAATAATAATAATGAGTGCTTTGTTCTTCTGGAAGTCCTCAGCAGTCCTTTGGCCTGAGAGTTGCATGCTCACTTGTGAACAATTATCGACATAGGGATTGGTGTTAACTGTAGGATTAAGAACTTTCCTGGGGCTGAGATGGGCGTTAGCTCCCTTGAAGTACATCATCTATGTGGGAAGGGGGGGTGGAAAAGGGGGCATGTTTAGAGACCTTTTGGGAAGGGAGAAGGTGGAAATGGGTGGTAAGTGGATAACAGTAGTGACCACTACAAGGTCTCTAATTTCAAGCAGCTTATGAAAAAGTCAACTTTCTTCTGTTTACTTTTTTTAAATTGACGTATAGTTGATTTACAATGTTGTGTTAATTTCTTCTGTATGGCAAAGTGATTCAGTTGTACATATATACATTCTTTTTTATATATATTCTTGTCCTTTACGGTTTATCATAGGATACTGAATATAGTTCCCTGTGCTATACAGGAGGACCTTGTTGTTTATCCATTCTATATATAAAAGCTTACATCTGCTACCCCCAACCTCCCACTCCATCCCTTCCCTACCCTGCTCCCCCTTGGCAACCACCAGTCTGTTCTCCATGTCCTTGATTCTGTTTCTGTTTCAGAGATAGGTTCATTTGTGTCATATTTTAGATTCCACATGTAAGTAATATCATGTGGTATTTGTCTTTCTCTTTCTGACTTACTTCACTTAGTATGGTCGTCTCTAGTTGCTCTTCTAACTGTTTAAATGGGAATCTTTGGCTAGGGGTCACCCTGGTGAGTTTCACTTTGGTGTCTTTCTCTTTGCTGTAGTGGGTCATAGAGCTGGGAGACCTGGGTGCCATAGGAGTTTCTGTGACTTGTCATAATGTGCATCTATGAGCTGACAATGTCAGTACTCTCTAACCAGACCACATCCCATTCTGCCATTAGAGCCACAGCCCAGATCGCATTTGTTTCTTTAGAATCAGGTCTTGGGATCCCTTCCTTTCCCAGAACTGGCGTGTACACTAATCTCTAATCTCACTTACTTTGGTCTACTTTCAACAAAACGCTAAGAGGTGGCTTCTTAGCCTAGACCTTGTCTCTTTGTCAGCAGTCTTTTTCATGGAGTCTGGACCACATGTTTCTTAGTGCTCAGATCGTTCACTGTAATTGTTCATTCCTTCTTTGCCTCCCAGCTCTTTTATTGGTATCATGCAGAGGTTTGGACTATGTCCTTGCCGTTCTCTTCTGCCAGCAGTCTGGCTGCCATGGAAAGATTCTGTTTCTCTGAATGCTGTTATTGTATAGGCTTGAATATGAGGTTTCTTAAACTGTATATTTACAGTTTGTATAGTTGACCTATTTTTTAAAAATAGGTATTTAGATTTCTGTAACTCCTCAGACTTTTTAAAGCCTTCTTCTGCTTCACCATCTTTTCATAAAAAATTGGGGCCTCATCAAAATTTTGACCTCTGTTCATCAAAAACTACCATTAAAAAATACAAAGGAAATAGAGACTGAAGAAAATATTTACAACATATATCTTATATATCTGACAAAGGGCTTGTTTATATAAGATACATATATATATATTTTAAAGGTAAAATTTTTTAAACGTAAAAATTAATCGCAGCTTTGCTTGTTATTGCAAAATGTTGGAAATAACCTAAATGTCCATACGTAGGAGAGAGGCTAAATCAGCCATGGTACATCCATGCAATGGAGTACTATACAACTTTATGAAACAATGAGAAGGATCTCATAATTGACATGGAGGACATTTTGTTGAGTGGAAAAAAGCGGAGTACAAAAGTGCATCTATGTAACGCTACTGTTCATTTGAGAAAGATGAAAACATAAGATTTAATATAAATGTATCTGCATATTTGTACTGGAAGGATAAACCAGAAACTAATGAAATTGGTTACAGATAAGCAATGAACCCTATACTGTTGGATTAGAATAGGAAATAGTGTGAACTCATGATTTTTAATCTGCTTACAGATATATAAATATATATGTCTTTTTTTACATGCATATATACACTTTCTTGTTCTGTCTCCTGAGAAGGCCCAGAAGCAGTGATACCAGTAGCAATAAGCACACCTAACACCCAGATCTTGATTCTAATAAATACCATTCTCCCACAAAAGGGTCAGAATCTTTGGAGAAATGGTTGAATTTAGGGCTGGGGCTAGAAACGCACAAGATGATCCTGGAACATCTAGCGGCACTAAAAAATAAGGATGTCTTCAAAAAAAACAAATGATGGGGACATGTCAAAAGCACACAAGAGCCAACTTGAAGGCGCTCTCAGTGGCAAATCAGGGACTTGCACAACAAGATGACTGATAGTAATGGGTTATAACCCGTAGCATAAATAAAATATCCATATTCCATACACAATTGATATATAAATTAGGAGAAATGGATAATTCTTCTGTACAGTACAGTTCCATTATAAATGTAGAAGAAAGGAGGGAAATGGGGAACCACCACTTAGCCAACACTGCAGTAATAATTATTACAAGTAAGGATGATTAATGGTTGCTAAATTACTGGGTAAAACTATAAAAAGCAGGATACAGTTGTCCATCAGCATCTGCAGGGGGTTGGTTCCAGGACCCCCTACAGATACCAAAATCTGTGCATGTTCAAGTCCCTTATGTAAAATGGCTTAGTATTTGCATATACCTGTGTACATTCTCCCATATGCCTTAAATCACCTCCAGATTACTTATAATGCCTAACACAATATAAAGAGTTGTAAATTCAATGTAAATGCTATGTAAATAATTGCCAACATACAGCAAATACAAGTTTTGCTTTTTTGGGACTTTCTGAAAATTTTTTTCCACTAATATTTTTGATCGATGGCTGTTTGAATCTGTGGGTATAGAGCCTGTGGGTATGGAGGGCTGACTGTATTTGCCTTGTCTCAAAATACCTCCCTACATAATATTTATTAATAACAAAAGGTAAAATAATAACACTGCAGTGGAACTCACAAATGTGTTCCATATATATTCATAGCATCTTATATTCATAACATAATAGACTACATTTGTTCATATAGTGGAATACTACTCAGCAGTGAAAAAGAATGAACTAGTGATACATACAACAACATGGGTGAATCTTAAAATTTTATGCTGAGTTAAGGAAGTCAGACACAAAAGAATCCTTACTGTGAAGTTCCATGTGTATGAAGTTCAAAAAAGGCAAAAACCCAACTATGGTGATTGAAATCAGAATAGTGACTGTACAGTGGTAGGTGGGGATTGGCTGGAAGAGGGTACAGGGGAATTTTCTGGGATAATGAAAATATTCTGTATCTTGATTTGGCAAGTGTATATATTTATCCAAATTTATTGAATTACACAATAAATTTTATCCCAATTAAACCCAAGGCCCAGAATGGAGCAGAATGCCTGATATTGAATAAGCTCTTAGTGAAATTTGCAAGGAATGATAACTTAAACAAGAATGGCATGTATAAAACTGGAACCTTAAGTTAATATTCATGTATGTAAAGCTTTCAGTAGCTATTCTGTGGTAGACACCGTAGGAAAGTTAACTATGTATTATTTTTTATTAGACATATCTTAGGAAAGCATAAAGACATTTTATCTAAATTTTATTAATCTATTTTACATTATAGATAGCAAACGTCTGAAAATATCTACTCTTCAGTAAACTTCTGTAGAAAGCTAGGACATTTATTAGTAAGTCATAAACATCCTTTTTGAAAGAGGTAAAATGAACCAGTGAGTAATAGAGTAGAAAGCCAGATGTCTGAGTTCAGCTTAAGTAAGAGTATAAAAATATTAGGTTCATAATCTTCCAGATGAGTCTGCTGTTAACTCTTTGCATTCACTTCATTTCCTCAGGAGGTTGGTTTTTGTTAATAAAAATGTTTTTCATGGTTTTTAAGTGGCATTTTTCTGGAACTGAGTGAATCTGTTAGTAGTATAGAAGTGATATTGAAATTCGCTTTTCAAAAGAGTTCTAATTATTTCAAAATTAGTGAAGTTTTAATATTCACAACTTATATGTAATTCATTAGGAGCTGATGGGAATGAATATTTTCTAAATGAATATTTGTGTCAGTTTCAGCAAAGAAAAAGATTAAAACTCCTACAGAATTCATAAAATTATTATTTATAAACTTTTGAAAACAAAGTTCCGGAGGTGAGGGAATTTGCATTTTTATAGCTATCTTTTGAGGCATGATTTGATGTGGTTTCATAATGAATTATATTTGCAAATATTAACTCATATTTTCAAATATGTAGATGAATAAATTGTTCTAGAAACTCACACAGCATTTTTATATACTGTTGTTTTATTGATCATTCAGCAGAACGTTTCTCTCAGTTGTCAGGCCTCAGTGTGTTGTTTCCTGTTATCCACCAGAACCGTACAGGTTTGGTGACAGGATTTTCTAGAATCTTGTGTCAGCTTGGGTAGGGGGTTAAGATTAGGTTCCAGTTAGAAGAGGAGCCCTTCAGGGGAGGGAAAAATAACCTATGTTTTATCAACAATATGCTATATATCATCATAGCTTCTTGTCTTCCCAATGAAGATTTAAGCTCCCAGTTTTACACATGACATTCTTACTTAAGTTATAATTCCTTAATATTTAATTCCTAGTAATATGTTCCTCTTTGTTCATCAGTTTTGCCTTGACTCAGCAGAAAGAGGAAATACTTGATTAAAATGGATATGATATGCTGGAATCTCAACTGTAGGAGTTTTTTTCTGAAGGTAACTTTCCCAAAATAAGAGGGAAGATAAATAAATTTCCTTGCTTTAGTCAGACCCTCTCACATATACTATCTCTTTAACTCCTCTTAACAATCCTGTTAAATATTGTTATTACCGTTTTTAAATGAGGACATTGAAGTGGTTACTTCCAGAAGCTTCAGGATTTTAAAATAAATGGCAGAGCTGGGAGTCTAACCCATTTTGTTCACCTCCAAAGCCCAAATAGTTTCCCACATGCCACATTATGGCTTGAAGTGTAGACTATGTTAAAATCCATAAAATGTGAAAAAGCTTAAAATGCTCTCCAGCTATAGAATGTAAATACAGGGCTCACCTTCGAGTTGAGAGAGAGCCTCATTCTCCATGTCTCTGTAATCCATGATGGGATGCTATCTCACTGTTTCTAAGGAGAGAGAAACATTTTACCTGTTTATGTAACCATTTATTTATTCACTGCTTGCTCCGAGGTTTCCTGTGTGTTAGGGCTGAAGGGTGGAAAAAGATAAAATCATTGTGCCTTGAATGTCAAATCATGAAATAGTATAATACATTCCATTTGGACTAATATAAGCATATGTGTATATAGATAGTCTCTTACAAAACCTTTAAACTAAAATTCATTGTGTTCCTTAATCATAAAATTCCTGACTGTACAGCTCACTACGTTGATTGCAAAATAACCTGCTTCTTCTTGAGAGTGGACGCTCTCAGGTTGTCTGTGTGTTAGTTCCCTCTTTTTCCTCCACTTTTTTTTTTTTTTTGGTCCATTCTTTCTGCAATTCATACTCTTCCCACCTAACTTGAGGCTCTGACTCTCTGGTCTTTGCCTTTTTTCACTTAATCCCTTTGGTAAATCCAGTCAGCATATGTTTGTAAACATCTCCCAAATCAATATATTCCTCTCCCCAGCTTCAGTTCCCAGTCATGTTCTTTGAGTTCATCTGCCTGTAGAATCTCCTGATGCCTGTATTTTACAGATGCTTAAGCATCTCTCTCTCTATATATATAGATGCTTAAGCATCTTATATAAGATGAAGTTTTAACTTGTGAGCCTTCCTGCTAATGTGGCAGTTCTTTCCAACTTCCACATTACTGTTAATGATAACACCATTATTACTTCAGTCACTAAGGTTTATAACCTTGAAGTCATTTGGATTCATCTCTTGCCTTTGTTCTTTCTGTAAAATTAGTCTCCAAGTCTTAATTACTCTTCCTTCAAAATATCGCCGCTCTCCCTCCTACGTTTATTCAGGTATTTATTCTGTGTCACTCGGCAGACTCTGCCCTGTCCCTAAACTAAGCATACCACTGCTCAGCTGGTATTTCTCCAATGCTGATTCCTTTGTGCCTTCCTTTAATAAGAGCTTATCATAGCTCAATAACAGTCTGACTTTGCTCCTAAATCGGATCCTACCTTAATCAAATACCAAATACTTATTGAAGGCCTGCCAGGCACTGTGGGGAGTATACAGATTTGTGTAACACACAGCCATGTGCTCAAGCAGTTTTATGGTCTAGTTGGAGAATTAAAACATAAGTGTGAAAATAACACTAAGAATACATGGGAGAGTTTAATGAGGACCAGAGGAGGGCTTCCTTATGGGGCTTAAGCTGAGTCTTGGAGAATAATAAGAGTTAGAGAAGCAGGGAAGCCATAGAAGCAGGAAGTGGGGATGCCTTGAGACTCCAGAGAGAGAATGAGTGGAAATTCTAAGGGGATGTAAGGACTGTTAGCAGCTTAATGCACAGCTCTGTAATACTGCCGCAGGGGAGAGTTGGTGTAGGGTGGAGTGGATGGTCAGGTTGGAAAGTGGGGCTGGAACCCAAATACCTTTGACTTCTCTAGTTATTCGCTTTCTACTCCCTTTTTAATATTCTTTCTAAAGTCTTTCTAAAGAATTCTAGTTCACATTCTTTGTTCCCTTTTACCCAGATGCCCATATTAATTTACCATACATTTTTACCCCTGATAGCTTTTTCCTTCCCCTCACACACTTGTTTTTCTTCCCCTCCCACACGTTTTATGTACAGTCGGCCCATTTTATATGAGACTTGAGCATCTGTGGATTTTGGTATTTGCAGGGAGTCCTGGAACCAATCCCCTGTGGGTACTGAATGATGACTGTATATAGGTCTTGACACATCCAATATATTCCACGAACTTCAAGCGCATAAAATGCTGTCTGAAATGTCTTTGTATTCCTGTAGCATCTAAGAAGCTGGTAGACACACAGTATGTGATCAGTAAACACTTATTTTATTAAATTGTGGCAAAACAAATGCCAAAACTTCTACCTTCTCTGCTCCTTTCTAGTGAACATTTCAAATGGCAAGCTATAAAATTATCTGAATTAAATAAGGAATCTCAAACAGAATGTATAACCTGCATTTTAAATTGCATTGCTTTTATTATGTTTTCTTAACCTCCTAAATGCTACTATTTGCCATGGAAACGAAGTACACTGAAAATTTTCAGTCATTCAGTGGTTTACAAATCAGTGTCTACACTACTAGGTATACTGCTTCTCTTTCAACTATTATCGTTAAAAACTTTAAGATTATTGTCCCCTTTAGAGACAGAGAGTAGAGTTGCTATTTAAGGTAATAGGAATTCGTCCAGCTTCATAGTAACACTGGATAACCAGAGTGAATTTCTTTCAGGCAAACATTGTGGGCTAAAGTGGGCTTTGAGTTCATTGAATAAATCAACAGGCTTTTGTGTACTTAGCACCTGGCACCCTCCTAAGAAATAGGAATCCGTTGGGGAATTTTAATGGTTCGTGCTCTTCTAATTCCTCATAACTGTAAGTAATAGAAAATCTGTCACTTTAGATGGTGTTTTGTGGCTCTTCGTAAGATATGTCCTAATTCCAATGATGTTTCATTTCATTTCAAGACAGTATAATCACAGTGTTCCACAGATTAAACAAATGAAAATCCTATTGGTATCCATTAGTTTTCTTTTCTATCAATAACAACCATAATAATAGCTAACGCTTACTGATTGCCTACTTAATTAGTGACTGAGTAATCAAGTAAGTTTAATGGTTGCCAGACATGGTTCTAGCTCTTTATATATTATATTAATTCATTTAATCCACATACATAAACATCCACATACACACAAATCTATAAGTTACGTTACTATAATTATTTCATATTAGAGTATTAAGATTATAGTACTATTTCTAAACTGGCTTTACAGTGTAATAAAGATATGTTTTACCTTTGATTTAAATCTGTAGTTATTGGAGGTTTTGTTTTGTTCTAGTCTCAATCAGTAGGAAAAATGCTTTTTAAAACTTTCATCAATTTGTTTTGAAGAAGCTTATCCTCTTCCAATTTTTATCATCCATTTTCTTTTTCATTGGTACTAATTCACAACATATGGTGACCACCAATTAAACAGACAGTCCCCTTCGAACTCCAGGATGTCTGAGAATACAGTACAGTGATTGAGAAAGGCTTACTCTATGAGTTGTATGTCTGCATCATATGACTGTATAGTGTTACTACATTGTTTGGAAATTTTGTTTGAGATTTAGCAGGTGTATTCCAAAAAAATATGACGGGTAGGTTCACATAACACTAAAGGCTTACAATTTACCTTTCAAACTCCTCAACCACTGTCTTCTGACAACAGTGTCCCAAGAGGTAGATGGGACCAACATTACATTATCAGGTTTCAACAGTAATCTCATCAGAAATTTGGGCTCACTCCAGATATTCTTTGTATGTATTTTCCTGTTTACTAGCTTCTTTATTCCTCTCCTCAGCATGTGATGTCAAAGCCCTCAGAGCCTTCAAAAATGTTAGTTGAATCTGATGTAAAGAAGCAGATGTTAAAAACCTGGGATTAACCAGAGTCCACTCCGTGTATTTTTTACATCAACACAATGCTCTCTCCCCACGCCCCTGCCTCGCACCCCACCCACCGCAGTCCAGGTGAGGAGCAGAGATCCTTATGACCAGCTCCTGCCCTGGACGGCACTCACCCTTTCCAGGTTTGTGCCACTTTCTTGTCTGTTGCACCTGCAGCTGGATTCCATAAGGAAATTTTCCTTTTGATTATAGATTTTCTTGCTTTACATTGGCATATGAAAATACTTTCTGGTAGCCTCTCGAATCACAAGTCACTCCAGTATTTCCTTAACTTACGGTTTTTCTACCTCAGTGGTTCTCAAGTCTTTTGGTTGCAGGATTCCTTGATACACTTAAAAATGTTGAAGAGCTTTTGTGTCTCTAAGTTATAGCTATCTATAGTTTTCATGTTAGAAATTAAAACAGACATTTTATGAATGAAATAATGCCATTTGCGGCAACATGGAAGGACCTGGAGGTTATCGTACTAAGTGAAGTAAGTCAGAGAATCAGATATCATATGATATCACTTAAATGTGGAAATGTGGAATCTAAAAACAGTGGTACAAATGAACTTATTTACAAAACAACCAGACTCACACAGACTTAGAAAGCAGACTTACCAGAGGGAACAGGTTGGGGGGGGGATGAATTGGAAGTTTGGGATTGATATATACACACTATTTTATTTCAAATAGATAACCAACAAGGACCTATTGTATAGCACAGGGAACTTTGCTCAGTATTCTTTAATAACCTAAATGGGAAAAGAATTTGAAAAAGAATAGATACATGTATAACTGAATCACTTTGCTGTACCCCTGGAACTAATGCAACATTGTAAATCAACTCTACTCCAATATAAAATAAAAGTTTAGAAAAAGAAATTAAAACAGACATTTAAAAATATTTATTAATTTCTTCCAGAATAACAGTAAAAACCCATTACATATTAACTTTAATTACATATTTTTATGAAAAATAACTGTTTTCTGAAAAAAATAGAAGGATGACATTGATTTATATTTTCAAAAATTTTAATATCTGATTTACTGGAAGACAGTTGGATTTTTGTGTCATTTTGTTTGCAGTATATGAAGGCACTGTGGCCTCACCCAGATATATAGTTGAAAAAAGGAAGAGAATTTAAGAGCCTTTTCAGATAATTGTAGGTATTTCTTCTAGTCTCTGAAAAACTCAATTGTATACTCATAAAAGAATGAGAATGAAAAGGGCAGATAATGTCTTAGTATAATTATGAAAATACTTAGAACCTAGAACCAAATAATAAGATGACAAACAACTCTTTTAAAAATGAACAAAAATTTTGAATGGACATACACAGAAGATGCATGGATGGCTAACAGTTCCATGGAGAGATGTTCAACATCATTAACCATTAAGGAAATGCAAGTTAAAGTCATAGTGAGATTTCACTTCACACCCGCTGAATGGTTACAATCAAAATACAAAATAAAACAGGTGACATTAAGTGTTAGTGAGGATGTGGAAAAACTAGAACTCTCATACATTGGTAGTGGAAATGTAAAATGGTGGAGCCAGTTTGAAAAGCAGTTTGTCAGTTTCTTAAAAAAAATAAACATAAAACTTACCTTAATACTGAGAAATTATACTCCTAGGTTTCTACCCAAGAAAAATGAAAAATTTATGCCGACACAAAGATTTATATACAAATGTTAGTATGAGCATTATTCAGTACAGCAACAACAGGGAAAGCATCCAGTGTTAATCAGTTGGTGAAGGAACACACAATGTGGTATATCCACATAGTGGAATACTGTTTAGCAGCAAAAAGGAATTAACTACTGTTGCATGCTGCACAGATGAACCTCAAAAGCGCTGTGCTAAGTGAAAAACATCAAAAGCAAAGTACACAGTCCCGAGTCAGTCACCATCCAAGAGCCGGAAACATGATTCCTTTCTGACTTGCCCATCCTCCAGCCGTGTGGCTGACGGTCTTGGGTGCTCCGGCCAGGTATCAGGCCTGTGCCTCTGAGGTGGGAGTGCCGAGTTCAGGACGTTGGACCACCAGAGACTTCCCAGCCCCACGTAATATCAGTTGATTGGCGGGAGCTCTCCCAGAGATCGCCGACTCAACACTAAGACCCAGCATCACTCAACGACCAGCAACCTCCAGTGTTGGACACCCCATGCCAAACAACTAGCAAGACAGGAACACAACCCCACCCATTAGCAGAGAGGCTGCCTAAAATCATACTATAAGTTCACAGACACCCCAAAACACACCACCGGATGTGGTCCTGCCCACAAAAAAGACAAGATCCAGCCTCATCTACCAGAACACAGGCACCAGTTCCCTCCACCAGGAAGACTACAGAACCCACTGATCCAACCTTACCCACTGGGGGCAGACACCAAAAACAATGGGAACTACAAACCTGCAGCCTGTGAAAAGGAGACCCCAAACACAGTAAGTTAAACAAAATAAGACGACAGAGAAATATGCAGCAGGTGAAGGAGCAAAGTAAAAACCCACCAGACCAAACAAATGAAGAGGGAATAGGCAGTCTACCTGTAAAAGAATTCAGAGTAATGATAGTAAAGATGATCCAAAATCTTGGAAGTAGAATGCAGAAAATACAAGAAACATTTAACAAGGACCTATTAGAACTAAAGAGCAAACAAACAATGATGAACAACACAATAATGAAATTAAAAATTCTCTACAAGAAATCAGTACAAGAATAACTGAGACAGAAGAACAGGTAAGTGGCCTGGGAGATAAAATAGTGGAAATAACTACAGCAGAGCAGAATAAAGAAAAAAATGAAAAGACGACAGTCTCAGAGACCTCTGGGACAACATTAAACAAACCAATATTCAAATTATAGGGGTCTCAGAAGAAGAAGAGGAAAAGAAAGGGACTGAGAAAATACGTGAAGAGATTATAGTTGAAAACTTCCCGAATATGGGAAAGGAAATAGTCAAGTCCAGGAATCTCAGACAGTCCCATACAGGATTAAAGCAAAGGAGAAACACACCGAGACACATATTAATCAAAATATCAAAAATTAAAGAAAAAGTATTAAAAGCAGCAAGGGAAAAACAACAAATAACATACAAGGGAATCCCCATAAGGTTAACAGCTGATCTTTCAGCAGAACTCTGCAAGCCAGAAGGGAGTGGCAGCACATATTTTAAATGATGAAAGGGAAAAACCTACAACAAAGGTTACTCTACCCAGCAAGAATGTCATTCAGATTCAACAGAGAAATTAAAACCTTTACCGACAAGCAAAAACTAAGAGAATTCAGCACCACCAAGCCAACTTTACAGCAAATGCTAAAGGAACTTCTCTAGTCAGGAAGCACAAGAGAAGGAAAAGACCTACAATAACAAACCCAAAACAATTAAGAAAATGGTAGTAGCAACGTATGTATCGATAACTACCTTAAATGTAAATGGATTAAATGCTGCAACCAAAAGACATAGACTGGCTGAATGGATATAAAAACAAGACCCGATTATATGCTGTCTACAAGCGACCCACTTCAGACCTAGGGACACATACAGACTGAAAGTGAGGGGATGGAAAAAGATATTCCATGAAAATGGAAATCAAAAGAAAGCTGAGGTAGCAATTCAAATATCAGACAAAGTAGACTTTAAAATAAACACTATTATAAGAGACAAAGAAGGACACTACATAATGATCAAGGGATCAAGCCAAGAAGAAGGTATAACAATTGTAAATATTTATGCATCCAACATAGGAGCACCTCAATACATAAGGCAAATGCTAACAGCCATAAAAGGGGGAATTGACAGTAACACAATAATAGTAGGGGACTTTAACTCCCCACTTTCACCAATGGACTGATCATCCAAAATGAAAATCAATAAGGAAACACAAGCTTTAAATTACACATTAAATAAGATATACTTAATTGATATTTATAGGATATTCCATCCAAAAACAACAGAGTACACTTTCTTCTCAAGTGGTCATGGAACATTCTCCAGGATAGATCATATCTTGGGTCACAAATCAAGCCTTGGTAAAGTTAAGAAAATTGAAATCATACCAAGTATCCTTTCTGACCACAACGCTATGAAACTATCAATTACAGGGAAAAAAAATGTAAAAAATACAAACACGTGGAGGATAAACAATACACTACTAAATAACCAGGAGATCACTGAAGAAATCAAAGAGGAAATTAAAAAAATACCTAGAAACAAAAAACAATGAAAACATGAAAACCCAAAACCTATGGGTTGCAGCAAAAGCAGTTCTAAGAGGGAATTTTAGAGCAATACAATCCAATAAGATTGGATACAATCTTTAGAGCAATACAATCCAATAAGAATGTCAAATAAACCACCTAGCCTTACACCTAAAGCAGTTATAAAAAGGAAGAACGATAAAACCCCACAGTTAGCAGAAGGAAAGATCATAAAGATCAGATCAGAAATAAATGAGAAAGAAATGAAGGAACAATAGCAAAGATAAATAAAACTAAAAGCTGGTTCTTTGAGAAGATAAACAAAGTTGATAAACCATTAGCCAGACTCATCAAGAAAAAGAAGACCAAATCAATAGAATTAGAAATGAAAAAGGAGAAGTAACAGTTGACACTGCAACAATACAAAGGAGCATGAGAGATTACTACAAGCAACTATATGCTAGTAAAATGGACAACCTGGAAGAAATGGACAAATTCTTGGAAAACCACAACCTTCCAAGACCAAACCAGGAAGAAATAGAAAATATAAACAGACCAATCACAAGCACTGAAATTGAGACTGTCATTAAAAGTCTTCCAACAAACAAAAGCCCAGGAACAGATGGTGTCACAGGTGAATTCTATCAAAAATGTAGGGGCTTCCCTGGTGGCACAGTGGTTGAGAGACCGCCTGCCGATGCAGGGGACACAGGTTCGTGCCCCGGTCTGGGAAGATCCCACATGCCGCGGAGCAGCTGGGCCCGTGAGCCATGGCCGCTGAGCCTGCGCGTCCGGAGCCTGTGCTCCGCAATGGGAGAGGCCACAACAGTGAGAGGCCCGCGTACCGCAAAAAAAAAAAAAAAAAAAAAAAAAATTTAGAGAAGAGCTAACACCTGTCCTTCTCAAACTCTTCCGAAGTATATCAGAGGGAGGAACACTCCCAAACTCATTCTACGAGGTCCCCATCACCCTGATACCAAAACCAGACAAAGATGTCACAAAGAAAGAAAACTACAGGCCAATATCACTTGTGAACATAGATGCAAAAATCTTCAACAAAATACTAGCAAACAGAATCCAGCTGCACACTAAAAAGGATCATACAGCGTAATCAAGTGCAGTTTATCCCAGGAATGCAAGGATTCTGCAATATATGCAAATCAATGTGATACACCATATTAACAAATTGAAGGATAAAAACCATATGATAATCTCAATAAATGCAGAAAAGGCTTTCAACAAAATTAAACACCCATTTATGATTAAAAAAACCCTTCAGAAAGTAGGCATAGAGGCAACATACCTCAACATAATAAAGGCCATATATGACAAACCCACAGCCAACACTCAATGGTGAAAAACTGAAACCATTTCCACTAAGATCAGGAAATAGAAAAGGTTGCCCACTCTCACCACTGTTATTCAACATAGTTTTGGAAGCTTTAGCCACAGCAGTCAGAGAAGTAAAAGAAATAAAAGGAATCCAAATTGGAAAAGAAGTAAAACTGTCACTGTTTGCAGATGACATGATACTATACATAGAGAATCCTAAAGATGCTACCAGAAAATAACTAGCGCTAATCAATGAATTTGGTAAAGTAGCAGGATACAAAATTAATGCACAGAAATCTCTTGCATTCCTATATATTAATGATGCAAAATCTGCAGGAGAAATTCAGGAAACACTCCCGTTTACCATTGCAACAAAAAGAATAAAATACCTAGGAATAAACCTACCTAAGGAGCCAAAAGACCTGTATGCAGAAAACTGTAAGACACTGACGAAGGAAATGAAGGATCATACAAACAGATGGAGAGATATACCATGTTTTTGGATTGGAAGAATCAACATTGTGAAAATGACTATACTACCCAAAGCAGTCTACAGATTCAGTGAAATCTGTATCAAACTACCAATGGCATTTTTCACAGAACTAGCACAAAAACATTCACGGTTAGTATGGAAACACAAAAGACCCCAGATAGCCAAAGCAATCTTGATAAAGAACAACGGAGCTGGAGGAATCAGACTCCCTGACTTCAGACTATGCTACAAAACTACAGTAATCAAGACAGTATGGTGCTGGCACAAAAACAGAAATATAGACCAATGGAACAAGATAGAAAGCCCAGAGATAAACCCACATACCTATGGTCACCTTATCTTTGACAAAGGAGGCAAGAATATATAATGGAGAAAAGACAGCCTCTTCAATAAGTGGTGCCTGGAAAACTGGACAGCTACATGTAAAAGAATGAAATTAGAACACTCCCTAACACCATACACAAAAATAAACTCAAAATGGATTAAAGACCTAAATGTAAGGCCAGACACTATAAAACTCTTAGAGGAAACCATAGGCAGAACATTCTTTGACATACATCACAGCAAGATCCTTTTTGACCCACCTCCTAGAAGAATGGAAATAAATACAAAAATAAACAAATGGGACCTAATGAAACTTAAAACTTTTGCATAGCAAAGGAAACCTTAAACAAGACAAAAAGACAACCCTCAGAATGGGAGAAAATATTTGCTAATGAAGCAACAGACAAAGGATTCATCACCAAAATATACAAGCAGCTTTTGCAGCTCAGTATCAAAAAAACAACCCAATCCCAAAATGGGCAGAAGACCTAAATAGACATTTCTCCAAAGAAGAGATACAGATTGCCAACAAACACATGAAAGGATGCTCAACATCACGAATCATTAGAGAAATGCAAATCAAAACTACAATGAGGTATCACCTCACACCGGTCAGAATGGCCAGCATTAAAAAATCTACAAACAATAAATGCTGGAGAGGGTGTGGAGAAAAGGGAACCCTCTTGCACTGTTGGTGGGAATGTAAATTGATACAGCCACTATGGAGAACAGTGTTGAGGTTCCTTAAAAAACTAAAAATAGAACTACCACATGACCCAGCAATCCCACTACTGGGCATATACCCTGAGGAAACCATAATTCAAACAGAATCATGTACCACAATGTTCATTGCAGCTCTATTTACAATAGCCAGGACATGGAAGCAACCTAAGTGTCCAACGACAGATGAATGGATAAAGAAGATGTGGCACATATATACAATGGGAAATTACTCAGCCATAAAAAGAAACGAAATTGAGTTATTTGTAGTGAGGTGGATGGACCTAGAGTCTGTCCTACAGAGTGAAGTAAGTCAGAAAGAGAAAAACAAATACCATATGTTAACACATATTTATGGAATACAAAAAAAAAAAAATGGTTCCGAAAAACCTAGGGGCAGGACAGGAAAAAAGATGAAGACATAGAGCTTGCACTTGAGGACATGGGGAGGAGAAAGGGAAAGCTGGGACGAAGTGAGAGAGTGGTATGGACAGACATACACTACCAAATGTAAAACAGATAGTGGGAAGCAGCCGCATAAAACAGGGAGATCAGTTCAGTGCTTTGTGACCACCTAGAGGGGTGGGATAAGGAGGGTGGGAGAGAAACGCAAGAGGGAGGGGATATGGGGATATATGTATACGTATAGCTGATTCACTTTGTTATACAGCAGAAACTAACACAACATTGTAAAGCAATTATACTCTATTAAAGATGTTAAGGAAAAAAAAGCAAAGTACCGTCTACTATATGATTCCATTCTACTGCCTTAGAAAGTCAGTTCTAAAGAGAGAGGAAACATTAGTGATTGATTGAGGTAGAAGAGATGAGAACTGACTGCAAATGAGCATAAGGCACCTTTTTGGGGAGATGGGAATGTTTTAAATCTAGAATGTGGTTGCTCAAGTCTATAAATTAACGAATAAACATTGAGTAGTACACTTAAAATAGGTGAGAGAAAAACTATTTCTGTTTTTTAAAATGCGTTCTTGAAAAATAAGGGAAGAGAAATACATCCAAATTTTGACCAAAATAGAGCAATAAAGCCACTATAGACTGACATGAACTCTTGTTACCTATGAGAGAATATGTGATTATATCCTATATAGCCTTTTGAATCCCTTAGGGATTGACATATATATACTAATATGTATAAAATAGATAACTAATAAGAACCTGCTGTATAAAAAATAAGTAAAATAAAATTCAAAAATTCAGGGGAAAAAAAAGCATTTCCTATGATTCTGCAGAATCCTGCTTTTGTATAATGGACTGTTCAACCCTAATGTGTTTTTTGCCTGAAGAGGCTCTTTGAACCACACTCTCAAGGTATTATCTTGTTTTTGCCATTATATATATATGCATGTATGTATGCATAATTTCCAGTGGTTCCCATGCATTCTTATCATTAATATCTCTTATTTCCATTTTTTCTCTTTCTCTACAATAAGTGTAGCACTTATTAATTGTAACTGTGATATTTACTTTGTTTTTGTACTTAAGCTTATAGCAGATTCACAGCCTTAACTCCAGACATTGGGCGCCTAGTGTCTTAAGAAGTTAAGATCTAATGTTGGTAACTTTTTCTTTTGTACCATTCTTCTGAAGTTACAAGGTACCCCTTAGAAAATTAAAACAAGACAATAAGACTATTTATCTGAATGACTAAACCTCCCAGCAAGTAAAGACATGTAGCTGCAGTAGATTTGCCTTGGTTTTAAGAGGTTTACCTTGTACTTTATTTTCAGAGGTGCCATTGTTGAAGCTTCTTGCTGGTGGCAACAGATGTTCATTACAAGGGCCGTAGTTCATTACACGTGGGTTCTGTCTGCCCCTTTCTGTATATAGTTCTTCTCCATGTCTGTTTATAGCTCTTAGCTTCTTGAGCACTTGATAAGCAGCAAGCACTCAACTCCAGTGAGAAAGTGAAAAAGTTTAGACTCCTTTCAGTTCCAGAACCCTGAATCCACATTTGGTATCAGAGACTTATAAGTAGACAGAAGGAAGGAACAGTTGGCTAATGTCAGCAGAGACAGTGGCGGGCATATCAGCACAGGTCATCAAAGAGAAAAGATGGAAGGAGGCAGAAAGTCCATTGGAAGTGTAAAATCCCAGTAAGAGAGTGGATCTGCCCCAGGAAGGCTTCAGTAGAGACAGTCACGTCCTTCGCATGTGTTGCAAAGAATCCATCGCATGAATGGCCTCTGACAAGGGGAAGTTCAGGAAGACATGGCTGGCCCTGACCCCAGGATGAAAATCTCTGAGGTGTAAAGTACCAGGTTGGACTCTGTGGGCCATGAGTGATTTTTCCTGTGCACGTCCTAGGAGCTATCTGTATTTTTCTTCTGAGGTAGAAGCATATTCCCTGGGCAGACTGCTTTTTCTGTGTGGTTTCCATTGGGTTAAATCTAGCAAGGGAGATCATAAGAACTTCATGTGGTGAGTTTTTTCTGAGCCAGAAACTGAAATTCTTTCCAGAGCCCAAAGAGGGAATTCTGACCACTGGGAACCCATGGCAGTCATGAAATAAATGCTTTGCCCCAAATCAGGTCTGTTTATCTATGATTATTCTGTTTAAATGTATTAGTTAACATTCTCACGTGATTTGTATTGCCTTTTCTAGCCATCTTGCTACTTTTTGCCCTTGATATGGCTTAAGAATCCAGTTGTAGTTCAACTTTGGCTCATCCCCAGCTCCATGGCTGTAGTTTTCAGCAATATGGCTTTGGTAATAAGACTCCAGCCACCATCTGGGACTTGGTGTGTTACGAGCCTGATCTGTAATTGGATGCCTTTAAAGAACTTGTCTGTGATTGTGAACATGAACTAAGTAACAGGTCCAAATAGCAGGGCGATGTACGTTCAAGATATATAAGCTCTTTATCTGTAGTACCACGTCTGATAATACTTGGTCTCACAAAGCAAGGGTCTAGGCATATAGTAGTCCTCTTTGTACTCCAGAAACACTACGGGAAACCTTTTTTTTTTTTAAACATCGATATGTCTGGGTCCCCTGTCCAGTGATTCTGATTTAGTAAATTGGGGGAATCCAGGTATCTGTATTTTTGAAAATTCTCCAGTAAGGTTGCCCAACCAGGGTTGAGAACCACTGTGTGCATATGTGGCCCTCAGCATGTAGCATGGAGCCCACAGCCAGTGTGTTTGGGTTCAAATCCTGTCTGCATACACTTAAGCAAGTTACTTGACTGCTCCAAGCTTCCCTGGTGGTGCAGTGGTTAAGATTCCGCCTGCCAATGCAAGGGACCCGGGCTTGAGCCCTTGTCCGGGAAGATCCCACATGCCATGGAGCAGCTAAGCCTGTGCGCCACAACTACTGAGCCTGCACTCTAGAGTCCTTGAGCCACAACTGCGGAGCCTACGCACCACAACCACTGAAGCCCGTGCGCTTATAGCCCGTGCTCTGCAGCAAGAGAAGCCACCGCAGTGAGAAGCCCATGCTCCGCAATGAAGAGCAGCCCCCGCTCACTGCAACTAGAGAAAGCCCACACGCAGCAACAAAGACCCAATGCAGCCAAAGATAAATAAATAAAATAAATAAAAAATTTTATGAAAAAGAATATTTCGTAGGGTTGTCATCATAGTTAAACGGTTTATGGTAATTGACCTGGAAATGCTGTTTCCTCTTGTTTGATTATTTCTCTAGATCAGAGGAAGATCCGGCTCGCTGATGGGTTTTGTATGCTCTTTGAGCTAAGAATGGGTTGGGGTGGGGGGTAATCGAAAGAAAAATCATATTTTGTGATACATAAAAAATACATGAAATTCACATTTTGATGTCTATAAATAAGGTTTGATGGGAACCGCAGTCATGTTCCTTCCTTTACATATCTTCTGTGGTTGCTTTCACACTACAGTGGCATAGTAGAGCAGTTGTCACAGAAACTGTATGTCCCACAAAGCCTGAAATATTTACAGTTTGCCCTGTCACAGAAAATCTGTCTACCCCTGCTCTAGATCTTTGCAGTGCCCAGAGCCCAGTTGGGTTAATCACAGCCCTTCTCGAACAGGACAAAGAACGAGGAAGCCTTTTTGCCTGGATGTTCTGGTGTTTTTGATGCCCCGTGTTACTTACCAGGGTGGATTGAAGGAAGCACAAATTCAATAGCTATACTGAGCCTGAGGTTACAAATGCATATCTTGGGTCCTGTGTGGCATTGCTGGGATTGGAGTTAATAAATTACCCCCACCTTCTCCGTATTGTTTATCCACAGCATTTGCTTCCTAACAAGGAAGGCCCAGCCCAGCTTCCTGAAGCTTGCCAAGCACAGTCACCACCAGCACACAGCAGTTCAGGGAGAAACGCCTCAAGGGCATTTAATAACATTTGCAGCTTAGTGAACTGGAATGGTTTTCCAGAGAACTGAGAGTCGATGTGAATGCTTTTCCCAGTACTCAACGAAACGCCAGAGTCATATAGCCGCGAATCCCAAGGACATAAGGGTAACGAAATTCAGGGACGTGCCTATGTTCTGATGCCCTGTTTTCCCTTCTCATACCCTGAACAGGGTTTATATTATTGACCCTAATACCAGTTTCCAGGGTTTACTGTGAATTCTTAGGCATAGAAATGTAAAAATCCAAATACAGAAGGCCAGGTTCCTGCCCAGCAGTGCTTCAGTGGAGAATTTGCTCTGAGCTCCCATCCGGGGACGGGTAACCCCAGCCTTCACCCCTGGTGCACCTGTCCTTTCAAGGGTTGCCTAGAGTCCGATGGAAATCCAGCCTGCTGAGGTGTTTTGTTGGGCCTATACGATTTTGTTGTTTGAATTTTTTGAATGAGTTGCCAGCATTTAAAAATCAGGAGATTTCATATAAAATCTGGACCCCCAGCCTCTCTCAAAGCAGTGGATCGTTTGGCATCACCGCCCCTGCGTTCCCACATGACAGCAGTCGGCACTCCTTGAGTAGCAGCTGTGACAGCTGCTGTCTCCTTGGGGCGGGGCCTGCAGTCCACTGCTGCCTTGCTCAAGTCATCTTCTGGCCGCAGCCTCATTGCAACTTGCTGGGCCGCACCTTTCCTAGGTGCTGTTCAGGTAGCTCTTTGTAGAGTCTTCGATTCCTTAGTTATAGGTAATTTTCACTTGTCACCTGACATGCTAAAGAGTCATAAAGCCAAATGCATCATTTTGACCTAAACTGTCATCTGGGAAACCTTCTTGTTTTATTTCGTTTGTAGGGTTGAAAAAACAACTCACCATGTAGGAAGTGGGTACAAGATTATATTACCTTGTTGTTTTTTTGTTTTTTGTTTTTTTTTTGTTTTAACTTCTCAAAAGGAGAGCAGAAGAAAAGCAGCCCAGACAGTATGGTGGACTGAAGCTAGGAGATCTTGGTTGGTTCCAGCCTCGACTTTATAATCCATATTAATAGCTGCACTGTTTGCAAACCTATTCTGCTTAGCACTAGACTTCACACCTTAAATATGCTTTCTTTTCTGTCCTTTACAATTGCAAGGTAGATTATATATTTACAGTTGTACAGATGAAGAAACTGACCCATAACGAGTAAAGTAACTTGTTTTAAGTCACATAGCTAGTAACTAATTGAATTTGATTTCAAACCCAGGTCTCTTGATTTAAAGTCTAGCATCCCAGGCATATACATGCGTTATATCATAGCAACCCTATGAAATTAGCATTGTTATCTTTATTTTACTGGTGAGGAAATTGAGACTCAATGCAGTTAAATAAATGCAGGAACTGAGTTTAACAAAAAAAAAAAAGATAAAGTCCAGCATCTCTCTGTTATCTCTGTGACCTTGGGTAAGCTGTAGGTTGGAGTGAACTGTTTCCCTCCAGCTCTAAAATGATATAATTTTCTAAAATAAACAGACCAAAAACCCTCTATTTTCTTCTATAAGAAGCAAAACTTTCAATTCAACAATTGAAGGTAGTACCTACTATTCAAGCTTCAAGGAGAACCATTTGTACCATTTCCCCCTGCCTTCTTAGAGTTCAAGAGCAAGAGGGCTCCGTGAGTTGAAAAATATTCCACAGTCATGATGACTATAGCCTCATAGCATATTCATTCGACGGTCTTACTGGGTGAAACGGAGTCGGATTACAAGGATCTCATTTGCAAAAGTTCTGAGACCCTTGCATGCCCTATTCAAGAAGATTTTATTTTAACTTTAATCAGAATTCCATTTAAATGATTTAGAGTGTTTTTAGGCAGAATGGCTGTCTGAAGAGTAATGTCTTCTTAAACTATTAGGTTGTATTGACTTAAAGGTTGAGTGCGTGTGAAAGACCATATCCTTCGGAACTGCTGCATAATAACACTCAACTTTACTTTCATATGAGAGAAACATTCAGTTCAGAGTACTATAAATATTAAAGTGGAAAACTGATTCTTTAGTCAGTTATCATGTAACTGCAAACCTACACAGGAATGCCATCAGTTTAGGGGTTCAGCTTCTTACCTTTTGTTTGACATTCCTTGGACTTGAGAAGCATGTCAATGATGATTTTTGTTTTCCTTTGGGTTCGGCAATATGATTGTCTTCATATACTGATATTTTTTGGTATCTTTATTATACTGATTTTAAAGTTAATTCCATGACGTCATTGAATTTCACCATTCAGTCATTTTACTAATTTGTTCCGAGTCCTGTGTAGAGGGTGCTCTGTGTGCTGCGGGACCGTGTTGAGGCTCCTGTGACCCTATCTAGGGAGGTATGATCTTTGTCTGAAAGAAAGCATCATCCTCTCCCTTCCCAGCCTGGAGACACTGCATTTCTCCTTTAAGGTCCAGGTGAAAGATCACCTCTTCATCAAGGCTCTCTGATCCCCACTTGCTGTCTCCCCTCCTTCTCTCATTAAGTTCTTCCTCCTCTAAGACCCTTTAACACTTTTTTCAGCTTCACTGAGGTATAGCTGACAAATGAATTTGTAATATATTTAAAGAATTTGAAAAAGAATTAGACCCATGTATATGTGTAATTGAATCCCTTTGTTGTACACTTGAAACTAACACATTGTTTATCAACTATACTCCAATATAGAATAAAAAGTTAAAAAAATAAAATGTACAACATAATGGTTTGACATACATATACATTATGAAAGGATTCCCACCATTGAGTTAATTGACACCTATATCACCTTGCATATTAACCCTTTTAAGAATTATTTTCTTTTCGATGAGAACCCTTATGTTCTACTCTCAGCAAATTTCATTTATATAATACAGTATTATCAACTATAATCACTGTATTTTATATATATATATATATATATATATATATATAATATTAAATCCTCAGACCTTGTTCATTTTATAACTGAAACTTTGTACTGTTTTACCAGCCCCTCCCTATTTCTCCCACCTCCTAGCCCCTGGCAACTATCATTCTACTCTCTGTTTCTATGAGTTTGACTTTTTTTTTTTTAATTCCACGTGTCAGTGATAAGATGCAGTATTTGTCTTTCTCTGCTTCACTTCTAATCATGCAAAGCCTGCTAGGTTCATCTATGTTGTTGAAAATGGCGGGATTTCCTTCTTTTTTAAAAAATTTATTTTTGGCTGCGTTGGGTCTTCATTGCAGTGCGTGTGCTTCTCACTGCAGTGGCTTCTCTTGTTGCAGAGCACGGGCTCTAGGCACATGGGCTTCAGTAGTTGTGGCACCCGGGCTTCAGTAGTTGTGGCATACGGGCTCAGTAGTTGTGGCTCACGGGCTTAGTTGCTCTGCGGCATGTGGGATCTTCCCGGACCAGGGCTCAAACCTGTGTCCCCTGCATTGACAGGCAGATTCTTAACCACTGCACCACCAGAGAAGCCCTCCTTTTTTTAAGGCTGAATAATATTCCTGTGTGCATGCGTCTCACATTTTCATTCATCAGTCAACACTTAGGTTGTTTCCATATCTTGGCTTGTGAATAATGCTGCAATGAACATAGGAGTACAGATATTTCTTCAAGGTAATGATTTCATTTCCTTTGGATAAATACCTGAGAGTGGAATTGCTAATCATATGGTACTTCTATTTTAATTTCTTGAGGCACCTCCACACTGTTTTCCATAGGGCCTGCACTAATTTACAGTCCCACCAACAGAGCACAGGGGTTCCCTTTTCTCTACATCCTCACCAACACTGGTTATCTCTTGTCTTTTTGATGATAGCCATTCTAACAGGTGTGAGGTTCATAGCACTTTTTATACATTAATCATCATTGTATGTAGTTCCGTGAACTCCTTGTGAGTAGATGTTTTTTCTTACAACCATTGTGTGCTCAATACATGTGGTGTTGGTCACACAGTGGGTGCTTATAAAGGGACAGAGGCTGAAACCAAGCAATTAGAAAATACTTTTATTTTATCACAAATCATTTTGTATCATAGGATTAAACTTTGATAAGTGAGAATCTTTTTTTTTCATTTTGTTGCAGACCACTAAAAATAGTTGAAATGTACTTAAAAACATTTTTTTTTTATTTCATTCAGATGAACTTCTTATCTACTTCCAGGTATTTTCTTGGCCCCCTGTGTGTATTTGCCTTGGTGATACAATAACTAACGATTCCTCTGGGGCAGGGTTTTAAACATTAACTCCTACTACTCTGCCAGTCTGGGCATTGCAAGGTTTAGGAGGAAATGGTAGTTCACAGCATGGCATTGGTGCATCAGCTGAGAGGACAGGGCATTCCTGCCCCAGGTATTAGCCTCTTGCTAAACAAGAGGATAGCACGTGACTTCTGAGAGTGAGGGTGTAACTGCCCAAGCCATGTATACTTAATACCTACCAGGTACAAGGCACCATGGGGCTCTATTGACACATAAGACATGCTCCCTCCTTGAAGGCCTTCTGTTACAGATGTGAAGAAGTGATGTACAAACAGCCAACCTTCACGTAGGGAAGAAAGTGATAATTACCAATAAGGACAATAAGAACAGCATGAAGTGGAAGTAAGTTTAATAGTGTTTGGAATTCTTGCAAATCTTAGTTAAGATAATGCGGTGCTATGGGACCCGACTCATAATAATTCTCAGCCAATGTCAGCTGGATCCTTGATGTTGAAATTAAGTGCAAGGGTGTTTCAGAAAGAGGAGGTATATCTGTCCAAGGTCATTGAAGTTTTCGGGCAAAGTGGGGGGTTAGTCGGGCATGTATAGAGAGGACGTGAAAGTGTTCTGACCTTAGTCTCTAGAAAAGGAAGAAGAGTAGGCTGATGGTAATGACCAAAGCCTCCTTTGCATAAACATTTATACAAATTCCATGTTTTTATAATGGTTGATTCTTATTATGGATAATAAAACCAAGTTCCCCAGAAGATTGAATGAGTCCAGCTACATTTGCATTGCTGGTATCTGGTGAACGCTACCCACCTTATTTATTTATTTATTTTTATTTTATTTTTTTGCGGTACGCGGGCCTCTCACTGTTGTGGCCTCTCCTGTTGCTGAGCACAGGCTCCGGAGGCGCAGGCTCAGCGGCCATGGCTCACAGGCCCAGCCGCTCCGCGGCATGTGGGATCTTCCCGGACCGGGGCACGAACCCGTGTCCCCTGCATCGGCAGGCGGACTCTGAACCACTGCGCCACCAGGGAAGCCCCCGCCTTATTTTGATAGGTGGAATTCAGAACTGGGAAAAACTAGGCTATTTTTGGCCTACAAGCTGTATTTTGTTTATCACCATTCTGCTTCATAGAGGCACATTATCTCGCAGAACTTGATCTAAGGTGTTAACCACAGTGCCTCTTCCTTTAATATTCTTCCCGCGAGGCCACAGCTTATCAAGTATAATAATCTCTCATTTTTTCTTTGACTTAAAATATCACTTCTAGACTTTTCCCCATCACTTTTTATCAATTTTGTAATTGCAACGTAAGATAAACACACTAAAACACATCTATGTGTATATAAACACATAAATAAATAGCTTCCTTCTAGGACTGCAGTGAGCAGGGAAGAAAAGGGGAGTGAACCTTCCATTTCTGTAATTTTCTTTTAATCATGGAATACCTAATAAAATTTTAGATTTTTTTTAGAACAGAGCTTCAAGACTGTAGCGTGATCCCTTTTTAACTTTCAACCCTGTTGCAGTTACTTAAAATATATGTATGAATAGATATCTATACATGTATGTCCACAATCTTGTTTTTCTTTATCTCCTGGAGTACTTTCCTTAGAAGTTATTTTCAAAAAAAGTAGTTTCCCTTATCACTGACTGCCTTTTTCATCAAAGGCCATAGTGACTGCTTTTGAATTCTTTTAACTCATTTGCAATTCTAAGACTCTTATGTGGGGTAAGGACGCTGATTATAGCTCCCCGTCCTGTCTTTAGCACTTTGCTCTTAGTCAGCTTTGCCAGCTACGCTGTGTATTTACACAGGCCACAGGGTAAGACTCCATTGCCCTATTTACTGCCTATTCATTCTAATGCTGACTTTATATGTTCCCCTCAACAGTTCTTCTTTACAGGACCCTAGAGGCAAAGAGATAGAGAGACAGAGACAATGGAGATCATCTAATCCCATCTCCACATTTTACAGCTAAGAGAAGGGATTTAGAAAGGCTATAACTGGATCAGATTGACCAGCGTGGTAGTGATTTACAAACATTGCACAGGAACTTATATATGAAAAGGCTGAACATATTAAAGTAATAATTTGTTGGTACTTGTGGTAGAAAAGGCTTAAAAACCACATCATGATTGCTTTGTCCTTGCTCTAGATCAGGGTTTCTTCATCCTCACGGCATGGTGCTGTGCTTGTAACACATCTTAGGACAGATAGGAGTAAGGTCGAAAGTCAGGGGGATGTGGCAGTACCCAGGCTCAGTCCAGGTGAATGGCTGGCATGACGCCTCAGAGATTGTGGAGCAGATGGGCAGGGCTTAAGAAGAAGAATCCAGGTAGACAGTCGGCATGTTGGAGTTTTACCCATGGTTTGTTGGAGCTTAAGCCACGTTGTGGGATACAGGGGTAAATGATGGGGACCAGTAAGGGCGCAGCAGCCATGGCACACAGGTGACGGGGAAAGCGGCTCGGATGGGGGGCCACGGCCAACGCCCAACCTTGCCGCAAACCCCAGTTCTTTTTCTCCCATTGGGAGCATGCAGAGGGGCACTGACCAGTGGGGAGGCAAATTACCTTGTTGTAATGCACTAGATTTAGGTCCAGACCCTGCTGCGGAGGATCTTAGAAAGTCAGAGTTAGTCAGGCGTCCCACCAAAGCAGGCCTCTGTGTGCCCACCTTCATTCTCTGCTAGCAAAAAGAGACTGTCCTCTAGAAGCTGACCACCAGACCCTCCTCCAAGGAGAAGAGCATGTGGAACAGAGAGGCCTTGCTGTCTTAGGACCTGAGGCCCAGCAGGGAAACTTAGGCCTGGGAAACTCCTGTCCAGAGAGAGAACATGATGCGGCAGTGCAGCTCGGAGCAAACTCAGGAGGCCAGCATCATGGATTGGGAAGTAGGAGTAGGGAAGGGCTGGAATGTTTCAGGAACTTCTGGTTTTAAGCAGGATCAACCCAGGCCTAAGGCTTGAGGAACCTAGAGATAGGAGTCCTGGAGGAGCAGGGGAAGGCCCAGACAGATGAGGGCTGGAACAACCATCCCAGGCCTGTTTAGAGTCTCTGAGCTAAAAGTCAGCTGGCGGTTTCCAGTGACATAGGCCACTAAAATGAATGCATCTCTCATTTACAAGTGACGGCAGTGATAGGCCATCAGCTTGTAAATCTATATACACTCCTTTAATGACCGAGTCAAGCCATTTCGGTATGTTCCTCATGACAAGCCCTTGTTTTCTGAGAGACAAAAAATGACACAGTACAATTGCAGTTGAACTAAATGTTATTATGTATTTCAGTATGTGTCTTATCTCTTCTGTGTAAGAGAAATGGTGACAGGAATTAGAGAAAGTACCTATGTTTTCGGAAATTAACTAAGGTGATAATGGGGCAGAGTGGAATGTCCTGGGCTGTGAAACCAGGCCTGCTCACCAAGGTGGGACAGTGATGGAGCCTGGGCACAGGTGTCATGAGAAAAGAGTTCAGAAGGCAGAGCGCAGAAGCCCCTGTGGTCTGGGCAGGACATGCGTTTGGGTGCAAACAGAGACAGGTAGACTGTCGAGAAAGGCAAGTGTCAGAGCCCCAGCCTTGGGCTGGACTTCAGAGGGAGCCAAAGTTGTAGGAATGTGGGGTGTAAGAATTGGGGGTACCATGCAGGCAGTGGGACACAGGGGAATGAGGCACAAGCCAGGGTAACAAAGCGAATATGAAATACAAGCATAATTAGTAGAAAACTGGCTTAACTCAGAGATCCAATTTAGAGTAGAGGGACTAGATCCTTCCTGCTCAAAGTCAGGGTTGTCCTGGACAGAGCTAAATACAGCCCTGGGGGAGAGGCACCATTACTGCCCCATTTTACAGACAGGGAGACTAAAGCTTCAGGAGGCTGGCTAACCCTGGCTCTCACAGTCAGGGTGTGGGGAAGCCGGCTGAGACCCAGCAGTTTTGCTCCAGGAGCAGTGCTCTGCTTCCCGATCTCCATCACTAAGGGAATGACCTTGAGGAAGACCGGAAGGTTTGTCCAGGCACGGGGCTAGGCTTTTAAAATGTGCTACTGCATTTATTCTTGATAATCCCCTGGGAGATAAGTTTTGTTACTCTCACTTTATGGATGAGAAAATGCAAGCCTGAATGGCTTGCTCAGGGTTACACAGCTGATTAGTGACAGAGTCTCAATGTAACCCACACGTGTCTGAATGCCAAACCCCATTACTACATTAGGAACTACATTAGGAACTTGTCCTGAATTTTGGCTGTAATTAAGGATAAGCTGTTCTCTAAATAGGAAATTCTTTCATTTTAAGCAATTTATTCCAGTGAGGAAATGTTCAAAGTTAAAACGTGTAAGTACAAAGCTTTCTCAGAAAGCAAAATGAGATAGTTTTGTACATGTTGAGATTTCATCATTGCTCTGCATGACTTGCCAGGTGAGTCAAATCCTGGTATCACCACTGGCCACATGAAGCACCATAGACAGCTGCTTAACTTATTTCCTTGTCCAGGGCAGAAGGATAATATTACCTATTTAAAAGGTTATTGTAAATAACCTTTAAGTATTAAGTATGAGAAGAGTATAACTTTCCCAGTCTAGTAGCTTAGACCATAATAGATTCTCAACAAATGTTGGTCCTCTTCAATTCTATCTCATGCTGTCTGTCATATTTTCATGGTTGCTCCCCACACTTACGATCTGGTCTGTCGTCCAGCCCTGCCTTTCTTATTTCTTGGCAAACAGCTTGTCTTATTTCACAGAACAATTTCCCACAGTTTCTCTCCCCTCTACCCTCTCTCATCTGATTCTAATCTTTACCTCCAAGTGGTAAAATAAACTTAGACAAAATTCTAGTGTATGCAGATTTATGTCTTGCACCATTTTTTCCTCATAAGCACAAGAATTTTGGTTCACATACTAAAGTTGTAAGTCATTTCTACTGGGAATAATTGGATAAAAGGGGACTGGCCAGTTTAGAATATTAAAAAAGAAAATATCTATTCTGCTTTGGTAAGCTAAGTAATAACTCCAAGGCTGCCATTTTTATCTCAAGAATACATATTATCTATTTCTTTGAGACAATGACAGGACGCAGGAGGCAGAAGTCAATAACTTTGAGTTAGAAAATCAGAAAGGTGTGGAATATTTGCCTGAAGGTCCGGAAAGAAATCATTTAAGATGGCTTCAGTTGTTCTCTCTTGGCTAACGAGTAGATGTTGAAGCAATTGAGATGTGGAAAAAATACATTTGGGGCTAGGGAACAACAGAGATGAGAATGATTAATTGAAAATTGTATCTTCTAACCACCATCTTCTGAAAGAGTCATCGGAAACCTGGGCTTAACCAGTCCCTTTGCCCTTTCTCCAAGATATTTTCCACTGAGCTGTCAGTGTGAGCTTCCTCAAACACAAACTAGACCTGGACAGGCTTCCCCATCACCTGAAGATTCAAGTCCAGGCTATGCAGCACGGTATAGCAAAGATCATCACTTCCTTTTCTGTGTGTCTGTAGACCTCTGGCCCCAGGGTTTGATGTGCTTAGGATCCCCTCTCCCACATTGGACCATGTATGAGTCCCCTGTGGACAGAGATCTCATTGCTCTCTCCACCCCTGTGCTGATGACAATGACAGGCATGTAATAGCCACCCAATAATTATTTATTGAATTAATTAATAAAAGAGCAAGCAGACATTGAATTAATAATGCCTAACTTAACAAACAGAACAGATTTACTGTGGTTAAAAAAACATGTCCTAGAAAACCTCTGGAAGGATACAGAGTCATTGATAACAGTGATAGCCTCTGGGGAAGGGAACGGGTGCCTAGAGGACAGGGGAGGGACAGAGGACCTTTTCACCATATGACCCCTAGCGCTTCTTGAATTCTGTACCATGTGCATGCACTATGTCATTATATACCCAAACCTACTCTAATTTGATGTGTGTGTATGTGCGTATGACCAAAACAAACTGATATCAAATGATGTCATAATTTCTTTTCTTGCAAAAATTTAGATTGCTGATAGAAGTTTATGATACCATTGTGCTCTATCACCAGTACGGTGCTCATCTGGGTTTCATTTGGGTTTCAAGCTCTAAGGGTGTTTAGAAACCAGGCTATCCCTGAGATGGCACCTATGACCCACTGAGCCGTGTTGAGACCTTCAAATCTTAACAAATAGTTTGAGGCCAGAGTGGCTAAACCAGAGTCCCTTCTGTCTGCCCAGGTCTCATTTCTACTTTTGAGATCTTGGGAGATTCACCGGTTGGGCAAGAATGAATGAAATCTGATCATGAAGAAGCCAGCACACAGGAGTTTTCACTTCTGCAGGGCTGTGCACATGTCTGCTTCGAGATCTGGGGTTTAGAGGTACCTTTGGATCAGGCAGAAAGAGGTGGATTAGTTAGTATGTAAGTTTGTCATCCTATGCATATTTCAGTTGAGTCTTGGATTTCTGGGTAAGCCTATATTCATGCAGTTTCCTCTTCCACCTGCCAGAGTGATGAGTGATGTTTCCATGTGAGACTTATCCATTATATGGCAACCTAAATATTTTTCACTGCAAAGATTCTGTTTCTGTTCCGTATTACCCTCTAGGTAGAACTATCTTAAGGATACTTCTAATATGTATGAAGCCATAGAAAGAGCAAGTGCTGTAATAAAAGAGTTCCAAGTACAAATCCCAGCTAAGCTAGTCACATGATTTAACCTCTCTGTGTCTTTATTGACAAAATGGGGATAATAGGACCAATCTCAGAGCCCCCCACCCCCGGATAGGATTTTTTAATTAAGGATTAAATTATATAATTGGGAAAGCACCTGTCACATAATAGGAATTCAACAAATGTTAGTTCCTTGCCCATTACCCTGAATAACTTATTAGTTTATCTAGATAACAGATGTTTTTGCATAGTCAAGTACAACTAGGTTAAATTCTTACTATTGAATGTGTAGGATGTAAGTCATGCCTCCTGAAAAAACGTTCCTTGTTCCATGGCGATAACTTGTCTTTTCTTATTACACGTCATAATACATGTTTCTCCGGGTTAAAAGCTTATAGCACTTGGCTTTTGCCGTATAGTATTTTCTTTGATTATCTTTCACTAAAATATGCAGCAGGCCTAAAATTTAAATCATGATAATTAGAAGTTATATATATTTTTAAAAAACTAACACCTTTCACACTGAGAAGAATGTTTATCCAGGAATTTCGTGCTTACCCACATGGGAAGAACTCTTAAAACACCACAGGGAAAAAATAAGTCCAATCTGCCTTCTAAATTAAAATCTTAGAATCCCCAAATCATAACTTCAAAAGATCTGTGTTTAAAGGTGGTGGCAGAGGTACCACTTCCTTCTCAAGTGAGTTCCCCCCCGCCCCCCCCGCCCCCAACTCTGGCATTTTAAAGCCTGTTAATCCAGGCTCACTCATAAAGCTCAGCGGCGGGGGATCCTTGTTCATTGGTTTATTATGGGCAGACGGGACTGGTTTTAACTGAACAGAGGCAGTTAATTGTCAAATGTTTTAGCTGGCTCGAGCAATGAGTAACCAGTCCTTTTTGGACACCCTCTCACTCACCAGGCAGCAGTATAAGATGTAGAGAGGGGGGGATGGGAACTCACCCTTCAGAATCCGCAGTGCGGGAATTTGCTGGGACCGCCCTAATCTGTTTCCCAGGTTGCTCAAACCAGTTCAAGAGCAGTTAAACAAGGTTATGTAAGTGCCATGTGATGTAGCCCAAAATAGTGACTGCAAACCCAGGCTGCTGTTGCTGGGCAGTTGTCAACTGCTTTAAAAAAAAAAAAAATCCTCCAGCAGGACAACACATGGACCTCTAAACATGAAAAAGAGATTTAAGCAAGAAGTTAATTTTAAAAGGACTTTGATGAAATTGCCTCTCTGAGGCTGAAACTGAATGAGATTTTTGGGAAAAGGAAACCACATTGTATGTAAGATCTGGTCATTCTAGAGCATCCATCAGGGATCGTTAAGTGAAAAAGACTCTTAAAAAGTTTAGTTTGCTGCTGACATGCCGAGTTCCCATGTTTTAAGGAACAGCAACAACAAAACCATC